>NW_023493663.1:1400000-1542500 GCF_013265735.2 Oncorhynchus mykiss
GATAGATAGATAGATAGATAGATACTGTAGAATAGATAGATACTGTAGAATAGATAGATAGATACTGTAGAATAGATAGATACTGTAGAGAGGAGAGGAGAGGAGAGGAGAGGAGAGGAGAGGGAAAAGGCCACCAGCCTAATGCTGTTGAGATGCATCCTGAGTTCTATCCAGAGGAGAGGAGAGGAGAGGAGAGGAGAGGAGAGGAGAGAGAAAAGGCCACTAGCCTAATACGAATGAGATGTATCCTGAGTTCTATCCAGAGGAGAGGAGAGGAGAGGAGAGAGAAAAGGCCACTAGCCTATACTGTTGAGATGCATCCTGAGTTCTATCCAGAGGAGAGGAGAGAGAAAAGGCCACTAGCCTATATTGTTGAGATGCATCCTGAGTTCTATCCAGAGGAGAGGAGAGAGAAAAGGCCACTAGCCTATACTGTTGAGATGCATCCTGAGTTCTATCCAGAGGAGAGGAGAGAGAAAAGGCCACTAGCCTATACTGTTGAGATGCATCCTGAGTTCTATCCAGAGGAGAGGAGAGAGAAAAGGCCACTAGCCTATACTGTTGAGATGCATCCTGAGTTCTATCCAGAGGAGAGGAGAGGAGAGGAGAGGAGAGGAGAGAGAAAAGGCCACTAGCCTAATACGGATGAGATGTATCCTGAGTTCTATCCAGAGGAGAGGAGAGAGAAAAGGCCACTAGCCTATACTGTTGAGATGCATCCTGAGTTCTATTCAGAGGAGAGGAGAGAGAAAAGGCCACTAGCCTATACTGTTGAGATGCATCCTGAGTTCTATTCAGAGGAGAGGAGAGAGAAAAGGCCACTAGCCTATACTGTTGAGATGCATCCGGAGTTCTATCCAGATGGGGGAGTGACCTGAGGTCTGTCGTCACCAATCACTATAAATACTGCAGCTGGGGCGCGGAGCGCATGCTGTGGCCGAGCACAGAGAAACTGCGCGCTCTCATACCGACACTCCGTATTCTCCCTTTTTCCTCCTCCTCCTCTCAGACACTTCCCAAACAAAGAGAAACACGCGAGGCGGAGGAACAGAGTGCATCCGTCGGGAACCACCGAATCCTCGTTGATCAGAAAAACACACACCGATACACTCTGACCCGAACCGGTTGGAACCGAGAGGAGATTGATTGATCATGTGTAGTAACGGAGCAAGTAACGGGACCAGCGATATGCTACAGATCCAGTTTGGTTTGATCAACTGTGGGAATAAATACCTAACCGCTGAAACGTTCGGTTTTAAAATCAACGCGTCGGCCACGAGCTTGAAGAAGAAGCAGATTTGGACTCTGGAGCAGAGCGGGGAAGAGGCTGCCGGTAATGTGTTCTGTCTCAAGTCACATCTGGGTCGGTACATAGCGGTGGATAAAGACGGGAACGTTACCGGGGATAGTGAGAGTTCTGGACCCGAGACCCGGTTCATCATCACGGCTCACGACGATGGGAGATGGTCTCTGCAGGTAGGATGAGGGAGGATGTTTGGGTGTGAGTGAAAGCATGAGAGAGAGACTTGCCTTTGTATTGTCACCCCACGATAGTATCTTCTCACTGGTGGTGTTTAAGAGCCGTTTAAAAAAAATGTAACCTCTTATTTAACTAGGTAAGTCAGTTAAAAACAAATTCTTATTTACATTGATGGCGTTCATCGGTTAAAAACCCAAACGACCGCTGGGACAATTGTGCGCCGCCCTATGGGACTCCCAATCACCGCCGTTTTTTATGTGATACAGCCGAAGAATCGAACCAGGCTGTTTGTAGTGACGCCTCAAGCCCTGAAGATGCAGTGCCTTAGACCGCTGCGCCACTCGGGAACCCGTTACCTAACATTAACACGGATCGGTTGCGGTACTGTTTGAGAAACATAAGGAATGTATCTTTTATATCAGCAAGAAATATGGATACATTAATAAACGTAGCCTGCATTTCTAGACGCCTTTTTTAAAATGGGTTTAGGGTTAAGGTTCCCACGCCGACATTTTATTTTTTATTTATCCTTTTATTTAACGAAGCAAGTCAGTTAAGAACATTCTTATTTACAATGACGGCCTCCCCCTTGTCAGCTCGGGGATTCAACCTCGCAACCTTTTGGTTACTAGTCCAACGTTCTAACCTACCCGCCTCCCCCTCTAACCTACCCACCTACCTGCCTCCCCCCCCCGTAACCTACCCGCCTCCCCCTCTAACCTACCCTCCTCCCCCCTCTAACCTACCCGCCTCCCCCCTCTAACCTACCCGCCTCCCCCCTCTAACCTACCCGCCTCCCCCCTCTAACCTACCCTCCTCCCCCTCTAACCTACCCTCCTCCCCCTCTAACCTACCCTCCTCCCCCCTCTAACCTACCCTCCTCCCCCCTCTAACCTAACCTCCTCCCCCCTCTAACCTACCCGCCTCCCACTCTAACCTACCCTCCTCCCACCTCTAGGCTACCCTCCTCCCACCTCTAGGCTACCCTCCTCCCACCTCTAGGCTACCCTCCTCCCACCTCTAACCTACCCGCCTTTTGGTTACTAGTCCAACGTTCTAACCACTAGGCATCCCCCCCACCTCTAACCTACCCGCCTCCCCCCTCTAACCTACCCTCCTCCCACCTCTAACCTACCCTCCTCCCACCTCTAACCTACCCACCTCCCCCCTCTAACCTACCCGCCTCCCCCTCTAACCTACCCGCCTCCCCCTCTAACCTACCCTCCTCCCACCTCTAGGCTACCCTCCTCCCACCTCTAGGCTACCCTCCTCCCACCTCTAGGCTACCCTCCTCCCACCTCTAACCTACCCGCCTTTTGGTTACAAGTCCAACGTTCTAACCACTAGGCATCCCCCCCACCTCTAACCTACCCACCTACCTGCCTCCCCCCCTAACCTACCCGCCTCCCACCTCTAACCTACCCTCCTCCCCCTCTAACCTACACTCCTCCCCCCTCTAACCTACCCTCCTCCCCCCTCTAACCTACCCTCCTCCCCCCTCTAACCTACCCTCCTCCCCCCTCTAACCTACCCTCCTCCCCCCTCTAACCTACCCTCCTCCCCCCTCTAACCTACCCTCCTCCCCCCTCTAACCTACCCGCCTCCCCCCTCTAACCTACCCGCCTCCCCCCTCTAACCTACCCGCCTCCCACCTCTAGGCTACCCTCCTCCCACCTCTAACCTACCCTCCTCCCACCTCTAACCTACCCTCCTCCCACCTCTAGGCTACCCGCCTCCCACCTCTAGGCTACCCGCCTCCCACCTCTAGGCTACCCTCCTCCCCCCTCTAACCTACCCTCCTCCCCCCTCTAACCTACCCTCCTCCCCCCTCTAACCTACCCTCCTCCCCCCTCTAACCTACCCTCCTCCCCCCTCTAACCTACCCGCCTCCCACCTCTAGGCTACCCCCCTCCCACCTCTAACCTACCCGCCTCCCACCTCTACCCTCCTCCCACCTCTAGGCTACCCTCCTCCCACCTCTAGGCTACCCTCCTCCCACCTCTAGGCTACCCTCCTCCCACCTCTAGGCTACCCTCCTCCCACCTCTAACCTACCCGCCTTTTGGTTACAAGTCCAACGTTCTAACCACTAGGCATCCCCCCCACCTCTAACCTACCCACCTACCTGCCTCCCCCCCTAACCTACCCGCCTCCCACCTCTAACCTACCCGCCTCCCACCTCTAACCTACCCTCCTCCCCCCTCTAACCTACCCTCCTCCCACCTCTAACCTACCCTCCTCCCACCTCTAACCTACCCTCCTCCCACCTCTAACCTACCCTCCTCCCCCCTCTAACCTACCCGCCTCCCACCTCTAGGCTACCCGCCTCCCACCTCTAACCTACCCTCCTCCCACCTCTAGGCTACCCACCTCTAGGCTACCCTCCTCCCCCCTCTAACCTACCCTCCTCCCCCCTCTAACCTACCCTCCTCCCCCCTCTAACCTACCCTCCTCCCACCTCTAGGCTACCCTCCTCCCACCTCTAGGCTACCCTCCTCCCACCTCTAGGCTACCCTCCTCCCACCTCTAGGCTACCCTCCTCCCACCTCTAGGCTACCCTCCTCCCACCTCTAGGCTACCCTCCTCCCACCTCTAGGCTACCCTCCTCCCACCTCTAGGCTACCCACCTCTAACCTACCCGCCTCCCACCTCTAGGCTACCCTCCCACCTCTAGGCTACCCACCTCTAACCTACCCACCTCTAACCTACCCGCCTCCCACCTCTAACCTACCCGCCTCCCACCTCTAACCTACCCGCCTCCCACCTCTAACCTACCCGCCTCCCACCTCTAACCTACCCGCCTCCCACCTCTAGGCTACCCTCCTCCCACCTCTAGGCTACCCGCCTCCCACCTCTAACCTACCCGCCTCCCACCTCTAACCTACCCGCCTCCCACCTCTAACCTACCCTCCTCCCACCTCTAACCTACCCTCCTCCCACCTCTAGGCTACCCTCCTCCCACCTCTAGGCTACCCTCCTCCCACCTCTAGGCTACCCTCCTCCCACCTCTAGGCTACCCTCCTCCCACCTCTAGGCTACCCTCCTCCCACCTCTAGGCTACCCTCCTCCCACCTCTAGGCTACCCTCCTCCCACCTCTAGGCTACCCTCCTCCCACCTCTAGGCTACCCTCCTCCCACCTCTAGGCTACCCTCCTCCCACCTCTAGGCTACCCTCCTCCCACCTCTAGGCTACCCTCCTCCCACCTCTAGGCTACCCTCCTCCCACCTCTAGGCTACCCTCCTCCCACCTCTAGGCTACCCTCCCACCTCTAGGCTACCCTCCCACCTCTAGGCTACCCTCCCACCTCTAGGCTACCCTCCCACCTCTAGGCTACCCACCTCTAACCTACCCACCTCTAACCTACCCGCCTCCCACCTCTAACCTACCCGCCTCCCACCTCTAACCTACCTGCCTCCCACCTCTAACCTACCCGCCTCCCACCTCTAGGCTACCCTCCTCCCCCCTCTAACCTACCCTCCTCCCCCCTCTAACCTACCCTCCTCCCCCCTCTAACCTACCCTCCTCCCACCTCTAGGCTACCCTCCTCCCACCTCTAGGCTACCCTCCTCCCACCTCTAGGCTACCCTCCTCCCACCTCTAGGCTACCCTCCTCCCACCTCTAGGCTACCCTCCTCCCACCTCTAGGCTACCCTCCTCCCACCTCTAGGCTACCCTCCTCCCACCTCTAGGCTACCCACCTCTAACCTACCCGCCTCCCACCTCTAACCTACCCGCCTCCCACCTCTAACCTACCCGCCTCCCACCTCTAACCTACCCGCCTCCCACCTCTAACCTACCCGCCTCCCACCTCTAACCTACCCTCCTCCCACCTCTAGGCTACCCTCCTCCCACCTCTAGGCTACCCTCCTCCCACCTCTAGGCTACCCTCCTCCCACCTCTAGGCTACCCTCCTCCCACCTCTAGGCTACCCTCCTCCCACCTCTAGGCTACCCTCCTCCCACCTCTAGGCTACCCTCCTCCCACCTCTAGGCTACCCTCCTCCCACCTCTAGGCTACCCTCCTCCCACCTCTAGGCTACCCTCCTCCCACCTCTAGGCTACCCTCCTCCCACCTCTAGGCTACCCTCCTCCCACCTCTAGGCTACCCTCCTCCCACCTCTAGGCTACCCTCCTCCCACCTCTAGGCTACCCTCCTCCCACCTCTAGGCTACCCTCCCACCTCTAGGCTACCCTCCCACCTCTAGGCTACCCACCTCTAGGCTACCCGCCTCCCACCTCTAACCTACCCGCCTCCCACCTCTAACCTACCCGCCTCCCACCTCTAACCTACCCGCCTCCCACCTCTAACCTACCCGCCTCCCACCTCTAACCTACCCGCCTCCCACCTCTAACCTACCCGCCTCCCACCTCTAGGCTACCCTCCTCCCACCTCTAGGCTACCCTCCTCCCACCTCTAGGCTACCCACCTCTAGGCTACCCACCTCTAGGCTACCCGCCTCCCACCTCTAACCTACCCGCCTCCCACCTCTAACCTACCCGCCTCCCACCTCTAGGCTACCCGCCTCCCACCTCTAGGCTACCCGCCTCCCACCTCTAGGCTACCCTCCTCCCACCTCTAGGCTACCCTCCTCCCACCTCTAGGCTACCCTCCTCCCACCTCTAGGCTACCCTCCTCCCACCTCTAGGCTACCCTCCCACCTCTAGGCTACCCTCCCACCTCTAGGCTACCCTCCCACCTCTAGGCTACCCTCCCACCTCTAGGCTACCCACCTCTAGGCTACCCGCCTCCCACCTCTAACCTACCCGCCTCCCACCTCTAACCTACCCGCCTCCCACCTCTAACCTACCCGCCTCCCACCTCTAGGCTACCCTCCTCCCACCTCTAGGCTACCCACCTCTAGGCTACCCACCTCTAGGCTACCCTCCTCCCACCTCTAGGCTACCCTCCTCCCACCTCTAGGCTACCCTCCTCCCACCTCTAGGCTACCCTCCTCCCACCTCTAGGCTACCCGCCTCCCCCCTCTAACCTACCCTCCTCCCCCCTCTAACCTACCCTCCTCCCCCCTCTAACCTACCCTCCTCCCCCCTCTAACCTACCCTCCTCCCCCCTCTAACCTACCCGCCTCTCCCCTCTAACCTACCGGCCGTTGGTGGATGTCAATCTCATGACTGGGCAGGGGGCGCAGCCGTTGGTGGATGTCAATCACATGACTGGGCAGGGGGCGCAGCCGTTGGTGGATGTCAATCACATGACTGGGCAGGGGGCGCAGCCGTTGGTGGATGTCAATCACATGACTGGGCAGGGGGCGCAGCCGTTGGTGGATGTCAATCACATGACTGGGCAGGGGGCGCAGCCGTTGGTGGATGTCAATCACATGACTGGGCAGGGGAGCGCAGCCATGGGTGGGCCTGGGAGGGGATAGGCCTACCCACTGGAGAGGCAGGCCCAGCCAATCAGAATGAGGTTTTTCTCCACAAAAGGGCTTTATTACAGAGAAATACTCCTCAACAGCCCCCCCCCCCCTCAGAAGATCCCGCAGGTGAAGAAGCCGGATTTGGAGGTCCTGGGTTGGCGTGGTTACACGTGGTCTGCGGTTGTGAGGCCGGTTGGACGTACTACCAAATTCTCTAAAAAAATAAGTTGGAGGTGGTTTATGGTAGAGAAATTAACATTTAATTCTCTGGCAACAGCTCTGGTGGACATTCCTGCAGTCAGCATGCCAATTTGCACGCTCCCTCAAAACTTGAGACATCTGTCGCATTGTGTTGTGGGACAAAACTGCACATTTTTAAAGTGGCCGTTTATTTCCCCCAGCACAAGGTGCACCTGTGTAATGATCGTGCGGTTTAATCAGCTTGTTGATATGCCACACCTGTCAGGTAGATGGATTATCTTGGCAAAGGAGAAATACTCACTAACAGGGATGTTACACATTTGAGAAAAACATCTTGAGAGGAATAAGCTTTTTTTGTGTGTATAGAATATTTTTCTTTATTTCAGCTCATGAAACCAAAAGGTTTGCCTTTTTATATTGTTTCCTCTCACGACCTTTACGAGCCAGAATGCTGAATAACATGCTACTTTGTCTGTTTGTCCGTGTGGTTGGTCCTTTTGCAGGTAGGAATGTGAGACAAAATATCCACAGATTAGTATCATCAAACTAACCTTTCAGTACGCCGGGTCTGGATATCGTTTGTATTTCAGTTGATTTTTATTTTAATTTGTTCAATTCTGTTGCAATTCGGCACGTGACAAACACTTCCACGACGCGTCAGAGCCTTAACCAAACACTTCCACGACCTGTCAGAGCCTTAACCAAACACTTCCACGACCTGTCAGAGCCTTAACCGAATGGAAAACACTTCCACAACGCGTCAGAGCCTTAACCAAACACTTCCACGACCTGTCAGAGCCTTAACCGAATGGAAAACACTTCCACAACGCGTCAGAGCCTTAACCAAACACTTCCACGACCTGTCAGAGCCTTAACCGAATGGAAAACACTTCCACGACGCGTCAGAGCCTTAACCGAACACTTCCACGACGTGTCAGAGCCTTAACCAAACACTTCCACGACCTGTCAGAGCCTTAACCGAACACTTCCACGACCTGTCAGAGCCTTAACCAAACACTTCCACGACGCGTCAGAGCCTTAACCGAACACTTCCACGACCTGTCAGAGCCTTAACCAAACACTTCCACGACGCGTCAGAGCCTTAACCGAACACTTCCACGACGTGTCAGAGCCTTAACCAAACACTTCCACGACGTGTCAGAGCCTTAACCAAACACTTCCACGACCTGTCAGAGCCTTAACCAAACACTTCCACGACCTGTCAGAGCCTTAACCAAACACTTCCACGACCTGTCAGAGCCTTAACCAAACACTTCCACGATGCGTCAGAGCCTTAACCAAACACTTCCACGACCTGTCAGAGCCTTAACCAAACACTTCCACGACCTGTCAGAGCCTTAACCGAACACTTCCACGACGCGTCAGAGCCTTAACCAAACACTTCCACGACGTGTCAGAGCCTTAACCAAACACTTCCACGACGTGTCAGAGCCTTAACCAAACACTTCCACGACCTGTCAGAGCCTTAACCAAACACTTCCACGACCTGTCAGAGCCTTAACCAAACACTTCCACGACCTGTCAGAGCCTTAACCAAACACTTCCACGACGTGTCAGAGCCTTAACCAAACACTTCCACGACCTGTCAGATCCTTAACCGAATGGCAAACACTTCCACGACCTGTCAGAGCCTTAACCAAACACTTCCACGACCTGTCAGAGCCTTAACCAAACACTTCCACGACCTGTCAGAGCCTTAACCAAACACTTCCACGACGCGTCAGAGCCTTAACCAAACACTTCCACGACCTGTCAGCCTTAACCAAACACTTCCACGACGCGTCAGAGCCTTAACCAAACACTTCCACGACGCGTCAGAGCCTTAACCAAACACTTCCACGACGCGTCAGATCCTTAACCAAACACTTCCACGACGTGTCAGAGCCTTAACCAAACACTTCCACGACCTGTCAGAGCCTTAACCAAACACTTCCACGACGTGTCAGAGCCTTAACCAAACACTTCCACGACGTGTCAGAGCCTTAACCAAACACTTCCACGACCTGTCAGAGCCTTAACCGAATGGCAAACACTTCCACGACGTGTCAGAGCCTTAACCGAATGGCAAACACTTCCACGACGTGTCAGAGCCTTAACCGAATGGCAAACACTTCCACGACCTGTCAGAGCCTTAACCGAATGGAAAACACTTCCACAACACGTCAGAGCCTTAACCAAACACTTCCACGACCTGTCAGAGCCTTAACCGAATGGAAAACACTTCCACGACGTGTCAGAGCCTTAACCGAACACTTCCACGACGTGTCAGAGCCTTAACCAAACACTTCCACGACGTGTCAGAGCCTTAACCAAACACTTCCACGACCTGTCAGAGCCTTAACCAAACACTTCCACGACGCGTCAGAGCCTTAACCAAACACTTCCACGACCTGTCAGAGCCTTAACCGAATGGAAAACACTTCCACGACCTGTCAGAGCCTTAACCAAACACTTCCACGACGTGTCAGAGCCTTAACCAAACACTTCCACGACGTGTCAGAGCCTTAACCAAACACTTCCACGACCTGTCAGAGCCTTAACCAAACACTTCCACGACCTGTCAGAGCCTTAACCAAACACTTCCACGACCTGTCAGAGCCTTAACCGAATGGAAAACACTTCCACGACGCGTCAGAGCCTTAACCAAACACTTCCACGACGTGTCAGAGCCTTAACCAAACACTTCCACGACCTGTCAGAGCCTTAACCAAACACTTCCACGACCTGTCAGAGCCTTAACCAAACACTTCCACGACCTGTCAGAGCCTTAACCAAACACTTCCACGACCTGTCAGAGCCTTAACCAAACACTTCCACGACGCGTCAGAGCCTTAACCGAACACTTCCACGACCTGTCAGATCCTTAACCAAACACTTCCACGACGCGTCAGAGCCTTAACCAAACACTTCCACGACCTGTCAGAGCCTTAACCGAATGGAAAACACTTCCACGACGCGTCAGAGCCTTAACCAAACACTTCCACGACGTGTCAGCCTTAACCAAACACTTCCACGACCTGTCAGAGCCTTAACCAAACACTTCCACGACGCGTCAGAGCCTTAACCAAACACTTCCACGACCTGTCAGAGCCTTAACCGAATGGCAAACACTTCCACAACGTGTCAGAGCCTTAACCGAATGGCAAACACTTCCACGACCTGTCAGAGCCTTAACCGAATGGCAAACACTTCCACGACCTGTCAGAGCCTTAACCGAATGGCAAACACTTCCACGACGTGTCAGAGCCTTAACCGAATGGAAAACACTTCCACAACGCGTCAGAGCCTTAACCAAACACTTCCACGACCTGTCAGGGCCTTAACCGAATGGACAACACTTCCACGACGCGTCAGAGCCTTAACCGAACACTTCCACGACGTGTCAGAGCCTTAACCAAACACTTCCACGACGCGTCAGAGCCTTAACCAAACACTTCCACGACCTGTCAGAGCCTTAACCAAACACTTCCACGACCTGTCAGAGCCTTAACCAAACACTTCCACGACGTGTCAGAGCCTTAACCAAACACTTCCACGACGCGTCAGAGCCTTAACCAAACACTTCCACGACGCGTCAGAGCCTTAACCAAACACTTCCACGACGCGTCAGAGCCTTAACCAAACACTTCCACGACCTGTCAGAGCCTTAACCAAACACTTCCACGACGTGTCAGAGCCTTAACCAAACACTTCCACGACCTGTCAGATCCTTAACCGAATGGCAAACACTTCCACGACCTGTCAGAGCCTTAACCAAACACTTCCACGACCTGTCAGCCTTAACCAAACACTTCCACGACCTGTCAGCCTTAACCAAACACTTCCACGACGCGTCAGAGCCTTAACCAAACACTTCCACGACCTGTCAGAGCCTTAACCAAACACTTCCACGACGCGTCAGAGCCTTAACCAAACACTTCCACGACGCGTCAGAGCCTTAACCAAACACTTCCACGACCTGTCAGAGCCTTAACCAAACACTTCCACGACCTGTCAGAGCCTTAACCAAACACTTCCACGACGCGTCAGAGCCTTAACCAAACACTTCCACGACGCGTCAGCCTTAACCAAACACTTCCACGACGCGTCAGAGCCTTAACCAAACACTTCCACGACGCGTCAGAGCCTTAACCAAACACTTCCACGACCTGTCAGAGCCTTAACCAAACACTTCCACGACGCGTCAGAGCCTTAACCAAACACTTCCACGACCTGTCAGAGCCTTAACCAAACACTTCCACGACGCGTCAGAGCCTTAACCAAACACTTCCACGACCTGTCAGAGCCTTAACCAAACACTTCCACGACCTGTCAGAGCCTTAACCAAACACTTCCACGACCTGTCAGAGCCTTAACCAAACACTTCCACGACCTGTCAGCCTTAACCAAACACTTCCACGACCTGTCAGAGCCTTAACCAAACACTTCCACGACGCGTCAGAGCCTTAACCGAATGGCAAACACTTTCAGTTGATTGTGAGGAAATGTGCTTCATTGAAAGACATTTGATTTACATGTTGTGGGTCACATGCGATGTGTCAACAGATTGAAAACAGAAGCGACAGAATCTTGTAGAGACTAGAGACTTCTCCAGACTGGTAACCATGGAGTAACCATGGTAACATTATCTTTAGGCAACCAACACCTGTGTGTGAGCTAACTGGGGAGGAAGTGTAGTTTGTTAACTGGAGACACACAGCTTGTTGAACTGCTACAGTCAGAGACACACAGCTTGTTGATTTGCTACAGTCAGAGAGACACAGCTTGTTGATCTGCTACAGTCAGACACACACAGCTTGAACTGCTACAGTCAGACACACACAGCTTGTTGAACTGCTACAGTCAGACACACACAGCTTGTTGAACTGCTACAGTCAGACACACACAGCTTGTTGAACTGCTACAGTCAGACACACACAGCTTGTTGAACTGCTACAGTCAGACACACACAGCTTGTTGAACTGCTACAGTCAGACACACACAGCTTGTTGAACTGCTACAGTCAGACACACACAGCTTGTTGAACTGCTACAGTCAGACACAGACAGCTTGTTGAACTGCTACAGTCAGAGACGCACAGCTTGTTGAACTGCTACAGTCAGAGACGCACAGCTTGTTGAACTGCTACAGTCAGAGACGCACAGCTTGTTGAACTGCTACAGTCAGACGCACAGCTTGTTGAACTGCTACAGTCAGAGACGCACAGCTTGTTGAACTGCTACAGTCAGAGACGCACAGCTTGTTGAACTGCTACAGTCAGACACACAGCTTGTTGAACTGCTACAGTCAGAGACACAGCTTGTTGGTCTGTTAACCTGCTACAGTCAGACACACGCAGCTTGTTGACCTGCTACAGTCAGACACGCAGCTTGTTGACCTGCTACAGTCAGACACGCAGCTTGTTGACCTGCTACAGACACACACAGCTTGTTGATCTGCTACAGTCAGAGACACACAGCTTGTTGACCTGCTACAGTCAGACACACGCAGCTTGTTGATTTGCTACAGTCAGAGACACACAGCTTGTTGACCTGCTACAGTCAGACACACACAGCTTGTTGATCTTTCTCGCTGACATGAAAGATACGGGGCATATCAGCATGTCTTTCGAAAACCGGTTAGAAAGCGATACGTTTAAACGTGTGTGTGATGTATATTCTACTGTGTTTCTCTGCAGTCAGAGGTCCATGGCAGATATCTGGGAGGCACAGAGGACAGGATCAGCTGCTTTGCCCAGGTAGGTGGGTTTTAAACTCCATGATGAGCTAAAGAAATATTCATAAACGGATGAATATTCATGAACTGTCTTTCTCTAGATGTTAAATAACATTCGTAACGTGTGTGTGTGGACTGTAATGTTTGGTCTCTCTCGCAGACTGCATCAGTGGCTGAAAAATGGAGTGTTCACATTGCCATGCATCCTCAGGTAATACACCTACACCCCCCCACCCCTAACACCTGACCTCTAACCTCTCTAAATGGAGCATTCACATAGCCATGCATCCTTAGGTAATACATCTACACCCCCCCCCCCCCCTAACACCTGACCTCTAACCTCTCCTCTAAATGGAGCATTCACATTGCCATTAATCCTCAGGTAACACACCTACACCCCCCCCCCCCCCCCCCCCCCAACACCTGACCTCTAACCTCTTCCCTCCAGGTGAACATCTTCAGTGTGACCAGGAAGCGTTATGCCCACCTGTCCTCCAAGGTGGATGAGGTCTCTATCGACCGCGACGTCCCGTGGGGGGTGGACTCCCTGATCACCCTGGTGTTCAGAGACCAACGCTACCACCTGCAGACGTCTGATAACCGCTTCCTGAAGAACGACGGCAGCCTGGAGGCCGCGCCGGACAAGACCACCGGATACACGCTGGAGTTCCGCTCCGGCAAGGTGGCGTTCAGGGATTGTTCCGGGCGCTACCTGGCGCCGTCGGGCCCGAGCGGGACCATGAAGAGCGGGAAGACTAGCCGCGTGGGGAAGGATGAGATGTTCTCTCTGGAGCAGAGTCACCCTCAGGTGGTTCTCACCGCCGGCAACGAGAGGAATGTCTCCACCAGGCAAGGTAGGACCAACACAACCTTACTAGAACCTAACCAGGCAAGGTAGGACCAACACAACCTACTAGAACCTAACCAGGCAAGGTAGGACCAACACAACCTTCTAGAACCTAACCAGGCAAGGTAGGACCAACACAACCTTCTAGAACAGTACTAGAACCTAACCAGGCAAGGTAGGACCAACACAACCTTCTAGAACAGGACTAGAACCTAACCAGGCAAGGTAGGACCAACACAACCTTCTAGAACAGGACTAGAACCTAACCAGGCAAGGTAGGACCAACACAACCTTCTAGAACAGGACTAGAACCTAACCAGGCAAGGTAGGACCAACACAGCCTTCTAGAACAGGACTAGAACCTAACCAGGCAAGGTAGGACCAACACAACCTTCTAGAACAGGACTTGAACCTAACCAGGCAAGGTAGGACCAACACAACCTACTAGAACCTAACCAGGCAGGGTAGGACCAACACAACCTTCTAGATCCTAACCAGGCAAGGTAGGACCAACACAACCTTCTACAACAGGACTAGAACCTAACCAGGCAAGGTAGGCTCAACACAACCTTCTAGAACAGGACTAGAACCTAACCAGGCAAGGTAGGACCAACACAACCTTCTAGAACAGGACTTGAACCTAACCAGGCAAGGTAGGACCAACACAACCTACTAGAACCTAACCAGGCAGGGTAGGACCAACACAACCTTCTAGATCCTAACCAGGCAAGGTAGGACCAACACAACCTTCTAGAACCTAACCAGGCAGGGTAGGACCAACACAACCTTCTAGATCCTAACCAGGCAAGGTAGGACCAACACAACCTTCTAGAACAGGACTAGAACCTAACCAGGCAAGGTAGGCTCAGCACAACCTTCTAGAACAGGACTAGAACCTAACCAGGCAAGGTAGGACCAACACAACCTTCTAGAACAGGACTAGAACCTAACCAGGCAAGGTAGGACCAACACAACCTTCTAGAACAGGACCAGAACCTAACCAGGCAAGGTAGGACCAACACGACCTTCTAGAACAGGACTAGAACCTAACCAGGCAAGGTAGGACCAACACAACCTTCTAGATCCTAACCAGGCAAGGTAGAACCAGACCAACACAACCTTCTAGAACAGGACTAGAACCTAACCAGGCAAGGTAGGCTCAACACAACCTTCTAGAACAGGACTAGAACCTAACCAGGCAAGGTAGGACCAACACAACCTTCTAGAACAGGACTAGAACCTAACCAGGCAAGGTAGGACCAACACAACCTTCTAGAACAGGACCAGAACCTAACCAGGCAAGGTAGGACCAACACGACCTTCTAGAACAGGACTAGAACCTAACCAGGCAAGGTAGGACCAACACAACCTTCTAGATCCTAACCAGGCAAGGTAGGACCAGACCAACACAACCTTCTAGAACAGGACTAGAACCTAACCAGGCAAGGTAGGCTCAACACAACCTTCTAGAACAGGACTAGAACCTAACCAGGCAAGGTAGGACCAACACAACCTTCTAGAACAGGACTAGAACCTAACCAGGCAAGGTAGGACCAACACAACCTTCTAAATCCTAACCAGGCAAGGTAGGACCAACACAACCTTCTAGAACAGGACTAAATGGAGGGAGAGATGGGGAGGAGGGAGAGATGGGGAGGAGGGAGAGATGGGGAGGAGGGAGAGCGTGAGAGAGGAGGAGAGGCTCCATTTTGTGTCTAGCTGACAAACTGCTCTGACACCCTGCCTGCCTGTCGTGTGTGTTATTCCGTAGCTATTCTGCCCCAGTGATCCTTGCAGTAGTTTGCTGATGATGCTTCCCACACACTCACTCTCAACACACACACTGTCTTTGGGCTGGGCTGGGGGGAGGGGCCGGGCTGGGGGTGGGGGGGGATGCTGCAGATTCCTCTCGTGTGTAGCAGCTGCAGTGCTGGTATTTGTCTGGATTCATGCCGAGGGAGGGACTACAACACACTGGACTCTGTCTGGTCGTCACTCCGTGTTGTGTGTGTGTGTGTGTGTGTGTGTGTGTGTGTGATCCAGAGATGGAACCTGGACGCTGTCTGGTCGTGACTCCATCTCGTGTGTGTGTGTGTGTGAGAGATCCAGAGATGGAACCTGGACGCTGTCTGGTCGTCTTCATGGATCCAAGTCAGGAAGTTGTTTTAGGAGCCCATGTTGTCTACCTCACAGTCAGGAAGATGTTTTAGGAGCCCATGTTGTCTCCCTCACAGTCAGGAAGATGTTTTAGGAGCCCATGTTGTCTCCCTCACAGTCATGAAGTTGTTTTAGGAGTCCATGTTGTCTACCTCAGTCAGGAAGTTGTATTTTTATGTGTTTATGTGTTTTTCACATCCACTATATATACAGAGCATGTCTGATGCTTTAAGGACACGGTTTGATTTAAATAATTAAGACACACAGACACACATGACTAGAGGGAGTCTAACTACAGTTCATTTGATTTGTCATAAAAATACAAAACAAACGTGTGACTGTTTGACTAGCGCTCCGTCTCGCTCCGTCTCGCTCCGTCTCGCTCTGTCATCAGGCCACGGTACTGGGTGATAGCTGGTTAGTGACAGTGACTAAGTTCAGAGCAGGGTACTGAGTGGAGGTCGGCTATTTAACAGTCTGATGGCCTTGAGATAGAAGCTGTTTTTCAGTCTCTCGGTCCCAGCTTTGATGCACCTGTCGCGGAAGTTAGAGTAACAATGATCCAAGGTCTTTCCACCCCTGGTTGCGCAATCGATATGCTGATAAAATTTAGGGAGTCTTGTTTTCAGATTAGCTTTGTTAAATGCGGTCTCTCCTTCACTGCAGCCGAGGTGAGTAAGACATTTAAACGTGTTAACCCTCGCAAGGCTGCAGGCCCAGACGGCATCCCCAGCCGCGCCCTCAGAACATGCGCAGACCAGCTGGCCGGTGTGTTTACGGACATATTCAATCAATCCCTATACCAGTCTGCTGTTCCCACATGCTTCAAGAGGGCCACCATTGTTCCTGTTCCCAAGAAAGCTAAGGTAACTGAGCTAAACGACTACCGCCCCGTAGCACTCACTTCCGTCATCATGAAGTGCTTCGAGAGACTAGTCAAGGACCATATCACCTCCACCCTACCTGACACCCTAGACCCACTCCAATTTGCTTACCGCCCAAATAGGTCCACAGACGATGCAATCTCAACCACACTGCACACTGCCCTAACCCATCTGGACAAGAGGAATACCTATGTGAGAATGCTGTTCATCGACTACAGCTCGGCATTCAACACCATAGTACCCTCCAAGCTCGTCATCAAGCTCGAGACCCTGGGTCTCGACCCCGCCCTGTGCAACTGGGTACTGGACTTCCTGACGGGCCGCCCCCAGGTGGTGAGGGTAGGCAACAACATCTCCTCCCCGCTGATCCTCAACACTGGGGCCCCACAAGGGTGCGTTCTGAGCCCTCTCCTGTACTCCCTGTTCACCCACGACTGCGTGGCCACGCACGCCTCCAACTCAATCATCAAGTTTGCGGACGACACAACAGTGGTAGGCTTGATTACCAACAACGACGAGACGGCCTACAGGGAGGAGGTGAGGGCCCTCGGAGTGTGGTGTCAGGAAAATAACCTCACACTCAACGTCAACAAAACTAAGGAGATGATTGTGGACTTCAGGAAACAGCAGAGGGAACACCCCCCTATCCACATCGATGGAACAGTAGTGGAGAGGGTAGCAAGTTTTAAGTTCCTCGGCATACACATCACAGACAAACTGAATTGGTCCACTCACACAGACAGCATTGTGAAGAAGGCGCAGCAGCGCCTCTTCAACCTCAGGAGGCTGAAGAAATTCGGCTTGTCACCAAAAGCACTCACAAACTTCTACAGATGCACAATCGAGAGCATCCTGTCGGGCTGTATCACCGCCTGGTACGGCAACTGCTCCGCCCTCAACCGTAAGGCTCTCCAGAGGGTAGTGAGGTCTGCACAACGCATCACCAGGGGCAAACTACCTGCCCTCCAGGACACCTACACCACCCGATGTCACAGGAAGGCCATAAAGATCATCAAGGACATCAACCACCCAAGCCACTGCCTGTTCACCCCGCTATCATCTAGAAGGCGAGGTCAATGGTGCATCTGGTAAAGTTTGTTATGGTCTTTGGTGCCAAGCCGAATTTCTTCAGCCTCCACCTTCTTCACCACACTGTCTGTGTAGGTGAACCGTTTCAGTTTGTCCGTGATATGTACGCTGAGGAACTTGAAGTTTTCCACCTTCTCCACTGCTGTCGATGTGGATAGGGGGTGCTCCTTCTGCCTTCTGCTGTTTCCTGAAGTCCACTGTCTCCGCCGTTGTTGGTGATCAAGCCTACCGTTGTTGTCGTCTGCAAACTTGATGATTGAGTTGGAGGCGTGCGTGGCCACGCAGTCGTGGGTGAACAGGGAGTACAGGAGGGGGCTCAGAACGCACCCTTGTGGGGCCCCAGTGTTGAGGATCAGCAAAGTGGAGATGTTTCCTACCTTCACCACCTGGGGGGCGGCATGTCAGGAAGTCCAGGACCCAGTTGCACAGGGAGGGGTTGAGACCCAGGGCCTCCAGCTTAATGATGAGTTTGGAGGGTACTATGGTGTTGAATGCTGAACTGTAGTCGATGAACAGCATTCTGGCATAGGTTTTCCTGTTGTCCAGATGGGGGAAAGGGCAGTTTGACGATTGCACCAGCTCTCTCGTCTGGTCTCTCTGTCCTGTGTGAGTCTCCTGATTTACAGCGGGGCAGGGTTCTGGCTAGGGAGTGGGCTGGTGCTGCCTGTCTGTCTCGGTCTGTCTGTGGCTGGCGCTAGCTGCTGTAAGAGTGTGTGTGTGGAACAGACTGATCTGTGTGTGTGGAACAGACTGATCAGGACCAACACAATCAGACATTCTCTCTCTCTCGTTGTCATGATATTATTTATATATATTTTTTAAAACTTTATTTAACTTGGCAAGTCGGTTAAGAACAAATTCTTATTAACAATGACGGGCCTAAAGACCTGTAGGGACGGGGCCTGGGATTAAAAATATAGGACGACACCCACATCACGGCTGGAGGCCCCGTCGGTAGGGTAGACCCCTGGGCTGGAAGCCCCGTCGGTAGGGTAGACCCCTGGGCCGGAGACCCCGTCGGTGGGGTGGACCCCTGGGCCGGGGAGGCCCCGTCGGTGGGGTGGACCCCTGGGCCGGGGAGGCCCCGTCGGTGGGGTGGACCCCTGGGCCGGGGAGGCCCCGTCGGTGGGGTGGACCCCTGGGCCGGGGAGGCCCCGTCGGTGGGGTGGACCCCTGGGCCGGGGAGGCCCCGTCGGTGGGGTGGACCCCTGGGCCGGGGAGGCCCCGTCGGTGGGGCAGTAGATCATTCTATAAATGCTCTTTGTCATACCATCTTTGTGATTGTGACTTTAGTTACCAGGAATAAACTCTACCCTTCCTTCCTTGGGAAGTCCTCATTATAAATGTTGTCGTTCTAGTTCTCTCTTGCGGTTCTGAAAATTCCCAGATGCAAATGGTATTCATCAGAAGAGAACCTTTCACTAGATGTAAAGTCTCTAGTGGATGTAAAGTAGCTCCTATGAAAAGTAGCTGGTGTGTTTTCTCCCCGTGGAACATTCCAAAGAATAGTATTTCCCTTCCTGTCTTCCAAACCCCCTCAGATCTGTCCTGCCACAATAGACAACCAACCCTCTCTAAAAACCCCTCAGATCTGTCCTGTCTACCCTGTTACAATAGACAACCAACCCCCTCTAAAACCCCCTCAGATCTGTCCTGCCACAATAGACAACCAACCCCCTCTAAAACCCCCTCAGATCTGTCCTGTCTACCCTGTTACAATAGACAACCAACCCCCTCTAAAACCCCCTCAGATCTGGGTTAAACCCTCCCCATCCCGTGTGTGTGTGTGTCCGTCCTGGAGGGTAACGAGTCCCTCAACGGGAGAGATGTTCTGAAACGTAACATGGAAGTTTCAACATGTCTTCATCGTCCCTGGTGTCTCTCTGTAAACATTAAACATCTCTGCCGCCGCTCTGCCGCTCGGACGGGGCTCTCTGCCGCTCGGACGGGGCTCTCTGCCGCTCGGACGGGGCTCTCTGCCGCTCGGACGGGGCTCTCTGCCGCTCGGACGGGGCTCTCTGCCGCTCGGACGGGGCTCTCTGCCGCTCGGACGGGGCTCTGTTTCTGTCTTTCATTCCTCTGGCTGTGTCCTCCTAACTGCTTTATCACCCATAATTCCATGGGGGATTAAACCCTGGAGCTGTGGCAGGGGTCTGGCTGTAGCCTGGCAGCTGTGTGTTTAGATGTGTGTATGCACAGCTGTAGGACCTACTCTAATCCTAACTCTCTGTTGCTGATCCTGACCAGACAGTATGTGACTGGCGGGCTGTAGTGTGGCGGGCTGTAGTGTGACGCTGCTTGTGACGGGCTGTAGTGTGACGCTGCTTGTGGCGGGCTGTAGCGTGGCGGGCTGTGGCTGTAGCGTGGCGGGCTGTGGCGTGGCGAGCTGTAGCGTGACGCTGCTCTTTGCATGACAGACTGACTAGGTGATTACAGGTGAAAGCTATGATCCATTGATGTCACTTGGTTAAATCCACTTCAACCAGTGTAGATGAAGGGGAGGAGACATGTAGATGAAGGGGAGGAGACATGTAGATGAAGGGGAGGAGACGGGTTAAAGAAGAATGTTTAAGCCTCGAGACAATTGACATGGATTGTGTGTGTGTTTAGGTGTGTGTCTGCCATTCAGAGGGTGAATGGGCCAGACAAAAGGTCTGTGTCTTTGAATGGGGGATGGTAGTAGGTGTCGGGCGCACTGGTTGGTGTCAAGAACTACGAAGCTCCTGGGGTTTTTCACGCTCAAGTTTCCAGTGTGAATCAAGAATGATCCACCACTCAAAGGACATCCAGACAGAACGTGTGGGGCGCGTCGGAGTCGACGTGTGGGGAGGCGTCGGAGTCGACGTGTGGGGCGCGTCGGAGTCGACGTGTGGGGAGGCGTCGGAGTCGACGTGTGGGGCGCGTCGGAGTCGACGTGTGGGAGGCGTCGGAGTCGACGTGTGGGGAGGCGTCGGAGTCGACGTGTGGGGAGGCGTCGGAGTCGACGTGTGGGGAGGCGTCGGAGTCGACGTGTGGGGAGGCGTCGGAGTCGACGTGTGGGGCGCGTCGGAGTCGACGTGTGGGGAGGCGTCGGAGTCGACGTGTGGGGCGCGTCGGAGTCGACGTGTGGGGAGGCGTCGGAGTCGACGTGTGGGGCGCGTCGGAGTCGACGTGTGGGGAGGCGTCGGAGTCGACGTGTGGGGCGCGTCGGAGTCGACGTGTGGGGAGGCGTCGGAGTCGACGTGTGGGGAGGCGTCGGAGTCGACGTGTGGGGAGGCGTCGGAGTCGACGTGTGGGGAGGCGTCGGAGTCGACGTGTGGGGAGGCGTCGGAGTCGACGTGTGGGGCGCGTCGGAGTCGACGTGTGGGGAGGCGTCGGAGTCGACGTGTGGGGAGGCGTCGGAGTCGACGTGTGGGGGGGCGTCGGAGTCGACGTGTGGGGGGGCGTCGGAGTCGACGTGTGGGGGGGCGTCGGAGTCGACGTGTGGGGGGGCGTCGGAGTCGACGTGTGGGGGGGCGTCGGAGTCGACGTGTGGGGGGGGCGTCGGAGTCGACGTGTGGGGGGCGTCGGAGTCGACGTGTGGGGAGGCGTCGGAGTCGACGTGTGGGGAGGCGTCGGAGTCGACGTGTGGGGAGGCGTCGGAGTCGACGTGTGGGGGGGCGTCGGAGTCGACGTGTGGGGGGGGCGTCGGAGTCGACGTGTGGGGAGGCGTCGGAGTCGACGTGTGGGGAGTTTGACACCTTGTAGAGTTCATGCCCCGACTAATTAGGGCAGTTCTGAGGGCCAAAGGGGGCTGCAACTCAATATCAGGGAGGTGTTTTTAATGTTTTGTTCAAATCTGTAGTGCGTTTCTTTCTGCTCGTTCATGACCCTCTGTCAGTCTCTAACCCTGCTCTCCTCTTTTCCCCGCCCAGGCATGGACCTGTCAGCCAATCAGGACGAGGAGGGAGACCAGGAAGTGTTCCAGGTGGAGATGAGTCGTGAGAACAGGAAGTGTGCCTTCCGGACCGCCGCCGGGAAGTACTGGACCCTCACCTCTTCTGGAGGACTACAGTGTACCGCCTCTACTAAGTAATAAAACACACACACACACACACACCTCTTCTGGAGGACTACAGTGTACCGCCTCCACTAAGTAATAACACACACACACACCTCTTTGTTTGTTTACTGTTCTTCAGGTCCCCACAAGTATAGTTAAACATGTATGTACACACACACACACACCACCTCTATATGAATGCTGAGTGGCAGTGATTGTGTTGCTGATCGGACTGTGATCCCAGCAGACTTCCTCAGGTTATTCATCGTGTTTTAAAGGTTTTGACGGCTGCTGTCAAGTTTCTCGAGTGCTCTGTCGCCCACAGGGGGGGTTGTGGGTCGTGAAGTGAATATTGTGTTTTGGCAGAGTGCTCGGTTGTACACCACACACACACACACACACACACACACACACACACAAGCATGATTGAAGCCACCTGAGTTACGGTAGCTAGCAAAGAAAGGTGCCATTTCTGTAAATAAACTGTTATACTGCAGCTATCGACTGTTAGCCGTCGGCTAGCTGCGGCGTGTCGACTGTTAGCCGTCGGCTAGCTGCGGCGTGTCGACTGTTAGCCGTCGGCTAGCTGCGGCGTGTCGACTGTTAGCCGTCGGCTAGCTGCGGCGTGTCGACTGTTAGCCGTCGGCTAGCTGCGGCGTGTCGGCTGTTAGCCGTCGGCTAGCTGCGGCGTGTCGGCTGTTAGCCGTCGGCTAGCTGCGGCGTGTCGGCTGTTAGCCGTCGGCTAGCTGCGGCCCGTCGGCTAGCTGCGCCGTGTCGGCTGTTAGCCGTCGGCTAGCTGCGGCGTGTCGGCTGTTAGCCGTCGGCTAGCTGCGGCGTGTCGGCTGTTAGCCGTCGGCTAGCTGCGGCGTGTCGGCTGTTAGCCGTCGGCTAGCTGCGGCGTGTCGGCTGTTAGCCGTCGGCTAGCTGCGGCGTGTCGGCTGTTAGCCGTCGGCTAGCTGCGGCGTGTCGTCAGCTTCATTGCTCCATGAAGGGGTGGCGCCAGTAATAGATGTTATTACAATGTTCTATCCTGTTGAGAATTATATTTGTGTGTGTGTGTGTGTGTGTGTGTGTGCAGGACTGCCAACTGTTACTTTGACATGGAGTACTGTGGTAAGAAGCTGACTCTACGTGCCGCCAACGGGAAATACGTTGCAGCCAAGAAGAACGGCCAGCTAGCCGCTACCGTCGATGTTGCCGGTCAGTGTGAAAACAGCTCTGCCTTTGGGTAGTAAAGAGCAACCCAACAGGGTGTTCAGTATGCAGATGACTTGGTTCAAGGGTCATACCAACTCCTAGTTAGTCTCTCCCTGTTCCAGATGACTTGGTTCACGGGTCATACCAACTCCTAGTCTATCCCTGTTCCAGATGACTTGGTTCACGGGTCATACCAACTCCTAGTCTCTCCCTGTTCCAGATGACTTGGTTCACGGGTCATACCAACTCCTAGTCTCTCCCTGTTCCAGATGACTTGGTTCACGGGTCATACCAACTCCTAGTCTCTCCCTGTTCCAGATGACTTGGTTCACGGGTCATACCAACTCCTAGTCCCTCCCTGTTCCAGATGACTTGGTTCACGGGTCATACCAACTCCTAGTCCCTCCCTGTTCCAGATGACTTGGTTCAAGGGTCATACCAACACCTAGTCTCTCCCTGTTCCAGATGACTTGGTTCACGGGTCATACCAACTCCTAGTCTCTCCCTGTTCCAGATGACTTGGTTCACGGGTCATACCAACTCCTAGTCTCTCCCTGTTCCAGATGACTTGGTTCACGGGTCATACCAACTCCTAGTCTCTCCCTGTTCCAGATGACTTGGTTCACGGGTCATACCAACTCCTAGTCTCTCCCTGTTCCAGATGACTTGGTTCACGGGTCATACCAACTCCTAGTCTCTCCCTGTTCCAGATGACTTGGTTCATGGGTCATACCAACTCCTAGTCTCTCCCTGTTCCAGATGACTTGGTTCACGGGTCACACCAACTCCTAGTCTCTCCCTGTTCCAGATGACTTGGTTCAAGGGTCATACCAACTGCTAGTCTCTCCCTGTTCCAGATGACTTGGTTCAAGGGTCATACCAACTCCTAGTCTCTCCCTGTTCCAGATGACTTGGTTCACGGGTCATACCAACTCCTAGTCTCTCCCTGTTCATACATGTGGCTTCTGTGCCGTGGTGCACAATAGGACTGGTTTCATTACAACTCTTTTCTTTGAATTGGTCCTTTCTGGAAGGTTATCTTGCCCTTTACAACAGGTGGAGCCTCCCAAATAGAAAACGATCATTTGAACATCCGTGTTTAGCAAGACCATTCCATATAAGGTGTTGAAGAGGGCAGAAGCAGAGTGTCCCCAGGTTAGGGGAGTGTCCCCAGGTTAGGGGAGTGTCCCCAGGTTAGGGGAGTGTCCCCAGGTTAGGGGAGTGTCCCCAGGTTAGGGGAGTGTCCCCAGGTTAGGGGAGTGTCCCCAGGTTAGGGGAGCGTCCCCAGGTTAGGGGAGCGTCCCCAGGTTAGGGGAGCGTCCCCAGGTTAGGGGAGCGTCCCCAGGTTAGGGGAGCGTCCCCAGGTTAGGGGAGCGTCCCCAGGTTAGGGGAGCGTCCCCAGGTTAGGGGAGCGTCCCCAGGTTAGGGGAGCGTCCCCAGGTTAGGGGAGCGTCCCCAGGTTAGGGGAGCGTCCCCAGGTTAGGGGAGCGTCCCCAGGTTAGGGGAGCGTCCCCAGGTTAGGGGAGCGTCTCCAGGTTAGGGGAGCGTCCCCAGGTTAGGGGAGCGTCCCCAGGTTAGGGGAGCGTCTCCAGGTTAGGGGAGCGTCCCCAGGTTAGGGGAGCGTCCCCAGGTTAGGGGAGCGTCCCCAGGTTAGGGGAGCGTCCCCAGGTTAGGGGAGCGTCCCCAGGTTAGGGGAGCGTCCCCAGGTTAGGGGAGCGTCCCCAGGTTAGGGGAGCGTCCCCAGGTTAGGGGAGCGTCCCCAGGTTAGGGGAGCGTCCCCAGGTTAGGGGAGCGTCCCCAGGTTAGGGGAGCGTCCCCAGGTTAGGGGAGCGTCCCCAGGTTAGGGGAGCGTCCCCAGGTTAGGGGAGCGTCCCCAGGTTAGGGGAGCGTCCCCAGGTTAGGGGAGCGTCCCCAGGTTAGGGGAGCGTCCCCAGGTTAGGGGAGCGTCTCCAGGTTAGGGGAGCGTCTCCAGGTTAGGGGAGCGTCCCCAGGTTAGGGGAGCGTCCCCAGGTTAGGGGAGCGTCCCCAGGTTAGGGGAGCGTCCCCAGGTTAGGGGAGCGTCCCCAGGTTAGGGGAGCGTCCCCAGGTTAGGGGAGTGTCCCCAGCGGGCTAGGGGTTTTGGGGTGTCCCCAGCGGGCTAGGGGAGTGTAACCTTAGCCTTATAATTATTTTTTGTTTAAGTCATTCTTTGACGACATGGGTAATATGGGTGTTTGTCCCTCCAGGTGAGTCGGAGGAGTTCCTGATGAAGCTGATTAACCGTCCAATCATCGTCCTCCGTGGGGAACACGGTTTCATCGGGTGTCGTAAGGTCACAGGAACCCTGGACTCCAACCGTTCCTCGTACGACTACTTTACCCTGACCTTCAGAGAGGGGACGTACAGCTTACAGGGTTAGTACACACACACACACACACACACACACACACACACACACACACTACTTTACCCTGACCTTCAGAGAGGGGACGTACAGTTTACAGGGTTAGTGTACACACACACACACACACACACACACTACTTTACCCTGACCTTCAGAGAGGGGACGTACAGTTTACAGGGTTAGTGTACACACACACACACACACACACACACACACACACAGACTACTTTACCCTGACCTTCAGAGAGGGGACGTACAGTTTACAGGGTTAGTGTACACACACACACACACACACACTACTTTACCCTGACCTTCAGAGAGGGGACGTACAGTTTACAGGGTTAGTACACACACACTACTTTACCCTGACCTTCAGAGAGGGGGCCTACAGGTTCAGTACAGACATACATGGACACACACAGGCTTTGCCTGAGACCTGAAGATTGCCATTGGCTTCCCAAACTAATGTCTGTAGGATTTAGCTGGGCGGACTAACAGACAAAATAATGGGATTGTATGTTTGGACGAGCAGTTAGCCTGCCCTTTCAGATGAACTAGAGGAGCCTCCTCATGACAACGAGCAGTTAGCCTGCCCTTTCCAGGGGACGGTGTAGAGTCTGACAGCTCCGATGAACTAGAGGAGCCTCCTCATGACAACGAGCAGTTAGCCTGCCCTTTCCAGGGGACGGTGTAGAGTCTGACAGCTCCGATGAACTAGAGGAGCCTCCTCATGACAACGAGCAGTTAGCCTGCCCTTTCCAGGGGACGGTGTAGAGTCTGACAGCTCCGATGAACTAGAGGAGCCTCCTCATGACAACAAGCAGATTAAGACTAGTCCTGGATTATAAATCATGTTTCCAGGACACAGATTAAGACTAGTCCTGGGTTATAAATCATGTTTCCAGGACACAGATTAAGGCTAGTCCTGGATTATAAATCATGTTTCCAGGACACAGATTAAGGCTAGTCCTGGGTTATAAATCATGTTTCCAGGACACAGATTAAGGCTAGTCCTGGGTTATAAATCATGTTTCCAGGACACAGATTAAGGCTAGTCCTGGATTATAAATCATGTTTCCAGGACACAGATTAAGGCTAGTCCTGAGTTATAAATCATGTTTCCAGGACACAGATTAAGGCTAGTCCTGGGTTATAAATCATGTTCCAGGACACAGATTAAGGCTAGTCCTGGATTATAAATCATGTTTCCAGGACACAGATTAAGGCTAGTCCTGGATTATAAATCATGTTTCCAGGACACAGATTAAGACTCGTCCTGGGTTATAAAACACCTCCACTGAACATGCTTCTTAATCCCATTCTCTTCCTACTTATAGACTATTCATAATCTGTTTCCAGGAAACCACCTGCTGAAATTTAGAATGTTTATTTGACAAAATTTGTATTTTGGACATATCATCATGGTTGAACCTGTTGTAAACGGCCCCCCCCCCCTCCTCAGACTCGACGGGGAAGTTCTGGATGGTGGGCAGCGAGGCGTCGGTGGTGAGCAGCAGTGACAACCCCGTCGACTTCCTGTTAGAGTTCTGCGACTACAACAAGGTCGCTATCCGCTCCGTCGCCGACGGGAAGTATCTCCACGGCGACCACGCCGGCGTCTTGAAGGCCAACGCCGACGACCTGGAGACCGCCACGCTCTGGGAGTACTGACCCCCTTCCCGAGACCCTGTTACTACGACAACGAAGCAGCAGCATCCCATAACTCCTCCCTCTATCCCTCCATCCTTCTCTCAACTCTGTCCTAACCCCTCCCAGACCAGGGCTGTGTTCAGTGGGGTGAAATGTTCACGATATCGTAGATGGGGGGTAATGTAAGACCTAGAGCTGACCCCATTATCTGTTTTCACTTGATAATGAATCCCGTCTCATCTAATCTACATCATACGTTTCTATGTGACATTCCACCGCTCTGAACAGGACCTTTTTTTATGTGTGAACTGGACAAAGGAGGGAGAGAAAGAGAGCTGGGGGAGGTTATGTCCTAATGTAAAGGCTTTCTTCACCTCCTTTTCTCGCTCTGCCTTTCCCTCTTTTCTCTCTGCCTTTCCCTCTTTTCTCTCTCTGCCTTTCCCTCTTTTCTCTCTCTGCCTTTCCCTCCCCTTTTCTCTCTCTGCCTTTCCCTCCCCTTTTCTCTCTCTGCCTTTCCCTCTCACAGTTCCGTTCTGCAGTACCCACCTGTATTTGTTGCCAAAGTTAGTGGGGCTGTGCACTATTCCCCCCCATCCAATAGCAACGTGGCTCGATGTGTCACTCAGTCCTAGATGTATGATTGGCCCACTCTCAAACAGCTGACCACCCCCCCCCCCCCCCCCCCACAACTAAACACTTCTTCAACTGAACTCTCTCTATATCTAATTATCTATTTGTATCCAGGTGTCTGTCCCTGTGATCTCTGTATTCAACAACACATGGTGGTCAGACAGTATTTATCATGTAGGACCTGATTTTTGGGCAGAATTCAATCCCACAATGCAATGTTCACGGTAAACGCTGCATGTGTCGGTTTATTCTGAAATTACCTTTTCATTTTAAATGTCTAAAAGCAGTGATGGTTTTGAATCCTAAATAGGACCAGGTTCTGTCTGGAACCGGGTTCTGTCTGGAAATAGAGGCTGGTCTCTGAGCGTTGTGTAAAAACTGGAAGTGGATTCTCACGGTGTTCTGGAATGGGTTTAGTCCCTCATCTCATTAATATTGTATCACAGGAAACGTTCCAATGTAACCTAGAGGAAATGATGTCATCCTCTAGCTGTGAGCTCATTGGTGGAGATTTTGATCTCCCAGACAGGAAATAACCTTGTTTTATGTTGTTTTCGTGAAGGAAGTGTGTGTGTGTCCCTACAGCTGATCTGGTGGGACGTTAACCTCTGACTGGAAGAATTTCTTGAATTTTCTCTCTTAAGGCACAGCCATTATCATGGAGAATGATCTGTTGGTATTGATACAAACACCGTCTCTCACATGACTTCCTGGTCTCACACTCCTCCTCACAACTGGAATCTGGTGCTTAATCTCATAATTCTCATGTAAATGTGACCCACTGTGATCTAGCCAGCGGTCAACGATGTGGTGTAGTGGATGGATGGATGGAAAGGTGTGTGTGTGTGTGACTGTTGGTTCACACAGGTTAGACCGCCATTGTAGTTCTGATAATGCCTGTGTCTGACTCAGTGTTTCTGGGTAATTTACTAAATGTAACTATATAAAAATATTCCAAACCTTTTTTTACTTTGAGAAACTGGAACTTTCCTTTTCTGTTTTATTTTTTTTGGTGATTAATCTGTTGTGCCATTGGTTCACCTGGATGCCAACAACCAATTAAAAAACGGGGATTTTGAACACTACTGCCTGTCTGTTCTCTCTGTTTTTTAACTGGACCACTTCCTGTTCAACTACAACACATTGTGATTGGTGCGTTTTACACAGCTCCTCCCTCTAAAATCCCTCTAAAACATGGCTTCAGGGACCCAGTGTTTCTCAGAAAAACAATCTGGAGTTCAGCCAACAGGATTAGGACATTGAATAGAACGGGGAGTCCCCATTCGAAGGGATTCGTACGTTCTATTCATTCTATTTCTAAACACGTAATCCGATCATTAACTTTAGGAAAACTGGGCCCTGGAGAGGTTGGAGCTCTAATTTACATTTACCATTAGCAGATAATAATGTATGTTGCCTTGAATTCGTTCTGGATTTGGGGACTGAAGAAACCCCCGATGTCTAGTTAAATAAAGGTCAGCTCGGGGATTCGATCTTTCAGTTACTTGCCCAACGCTCTAACCACTAGGCTACCCTGCTGCCTTTATATAAGTTACCTACACAATTTAAAAATGTCAACTATTTCTCTCTCAAACAATTGATGCAGTTAATCAACCAGGAAAGACTGGCATGTTTTAAGTTCTGTGCGGGCAGTTACATTTAGGCGTATTACTTACAAATCACATTAGCTCAACCGTCCAGTGCGAGGCGGGGGACACCGATCCTGTGATCATCTGCAACGGTCCAAGGCAGGTGCCCTGAGGTACGCCACACTTTTACATATGTTCGGCAAGGTTCTATTGGATGAGTAACTCTTCCACCATGTGATGTCATAAGTGAGTTTTTTTTTTTAAATCGATAACATAAAAGGTCTGAAGTCTGAACACAGCTCCAACTATCATATTTTTATCCAATCACCTGAGTCAGTGCCCTTCCCTATACACATGCTGAAAGTCAGTAGTGTTTTTTTTAAAGAGCATTGTATTTGTTCAATGCTCCCGATGCAACAAAACTAGGGTTTGTGGGACCTGGTCTTCTGAGATGGCGGCAGAACAACACCTTATCATGGACAAATGACCATATCGTGTCCACTTTATCAGTGTAATACTCATTATATAATATAATATTCTGTTGAGTTTAGTCACAATGTCTCAAATTGACAGACAAGTCTGTCAACCGAGCAGCCTGACCTCTTGTGTATAATTTCTATGAACCATAACATCTATCAATCCAGAGGGCTTTAACAGTTATCATGTCTTCAAACACACACACACATCCACTCTGTTAGAGAGGCAGCCTGGGAAACAGAGATCCCCAGAGCCCCTCCCTGGGTCTGAATGAATGATTTAGCTGAAAAGATGAGTCACACTAATATGACCCAGATCCCTGCAACTCACACAGAGGGTTATGGGTAAAGAGTTGCGCTGCAGGCTGGTCCCCGGTCCCCCCCCTCCTCTCCTCGCTTTCTCCCTGCGTGTGTCAGTCTCTCTCCATTTTGTCTCCCTCCCTCTCTGTGTCAGTCTCTCTCTCTCCCTCAGTTCCCTCTCCCTCCCTCCCTCTCTGTCTGTGTCAGTATCTCTCTCTCCCTCAGTTCCCTCCCTCTCTGTCTGTGTCAGTATCTCTCTCTCCCTCAGTTCCCTCCCTCTCCGTCAGTCAGTCTCTCTCTCTCCCTCAGTTCCCTCTCCCTCCGTCTGTGTCAGTCTCTCTCTATCCCTCAGTTCCCTCCCTCTCCGTCAGTCAGTCTCTCTCTCTCCCTCAGTTCCCTCCCTCTCCGTCAGTCAGTCTCTCTCTCTCCCTCAGTTCCCTCTCCCTCCGTCTGTGTCAGTCTCTCTCTATCCCTCAGTTCCCTCTCCCTCAGTTCCCTCCCTCTCCGTCAGTCAGTCTCTCTCTCTCCCTCAGTTCCCTCTCCCTCCGTCTGTGTCAGTCTCTCTCTATCCCTCAGTTCCCTCTCCCTCAGTTCCCTCCCTCTCCGTCAGTCAGTCTCTCTCTCTCCCTCAGTTCCCTCTCCCTCCGTCTGTGTCAGTCTCTCTCTATCCCTCAGTTCCCTCTCCGTCAGTCTCTCTCTCTCCCTCCCTCCCTCTCCATTGTGTCTCCCTCTCTGTGTCAGTCTCTCTCTCTCCCTCAGTTCTCCCTCCCTCTCCGTCTGTGTCAGTCTCTCTCTCCCCCTCAGTTCCCTCTCCCTCCCTCTCCGTCTGTGTCAGTCTCTCTCTCTCCCTCAGTTCCCTCTCCGTCTGTGTCAGTCTCTCTCTATCCCTCAGTTCTCTCTCCCTCCCCCCTCTCCGTCTGTGTCAGTCTCTCTCTCCCCCTCCCTCCCTCCCTCTCCGTCTGTGTCAGTCTCTCGCTCTCCCTCAGTTCCCTTCCTCTCCATTTTGTCTCCCTCTCTGTGTCAGTCTCTCTCCCTCAGTTCCCTCTCCCTCCCTCCCTCTCCATTTAGTCTCCCTCTCTGTCAGTCTCTCTCCCCCTCAGTCTCTCTCCCTCCCTGTGTCAGTCTCTCTCTTCTCTCCGTTTCTCTCTCTATATTTTCTCCTCTCTCCAGTAGTGGTGATGGGGGGGGGGGGGGGAGACCGTGTCAAATGGCTGCTGCTTCCACCCACATCTGAAACCTCTGTTGCCATGGCAACACCAGCTGCAGCACAGAGCCAGCCAGCCACTCCCCCCTCCCCTCCCTCCCACCAGCCCACCCGTCGGTCTGGAGGGGGGATCAGAGTGTGTGTGTGTGTGTGTGTGAGTGTTGAGGCATGTCATTGACAGAGACAGCCTACTTGTGAGAGACTGGGTACAGGGGACGGGGGTAATGAGGGGTGAGGGGGCAGGGGACAGGAGGGGTGAGGGGGCAGGGGACAGGAGGGTTGAGGGGGCAGGGGACAGGAGGGTTGAGAGGGCAGGGGACAGGAGGGTTGAGAGGGCAGGGGACAGGAGGGTTGAGAGGGCAGGGGACAGGAGGGTTGAGGGGGCAGGGGACAGGAGGGGTGAGGGGGCAGGGGACAGGAGGGGTGAGGGGGCAGGGGGCAGGGGATGGGGGTAATGAGGGGTGAGGGGGCAGGGGACAGGAGGGGTGAGGGGGCAGGGGACGTGAGGGGGCAGGAGGGGTGAGAGGGCAGGGGACGGGGGTAAGGAGGGGTGAGAGGGCAGGGGTAAGGAGGGGTGAGAGGGCAGGGGACAGGAGGGGTGAGGGGGAAGGGGACAGGAGGGGTGAGGGGCAGGGGGCGGGGGTAAGGAGGGGTGAGAGGGCTATGTGGGGTGGGTGTGTCTGGTGGTCTGGCTTTGATCATATGAGCTGTGATCATCGAGGAAGACTGAGAAAACTAATGAATACTCTGGTCTGAACAGAATGATATACTGCTCTGGTCTGAACAGAATGATATACTGCTCTGGTCTGAACAGAATGATATACTGCTCTGGTTTGAACAGAATGATATACTGCTCTGGTCTGAACAGAATGATATACTGCTCTGGTCTGAACAGAATGATATAATGCTCTGGTCTGAACAGAATGATATACTGCTCTGGTCTGAACAGAATGATATACTGCTCTGGTCTGAACAGCCTGATAGAACAGAATGATATACTGCTCTGGTCTGAACAGAATGATATACTGCTCTGGTCTGAACAGAATGATATACTGCTCTGGTCTGAACAGAATGATATACTGCTCTGGTCTGAACAGAATGATATACTGCTCTGGTCTGAACAGAATGATATACTGCTCTGGTCTGAACAGAATGATATAATGCTCTGGTCTGAACAGAATGATATACTGCTCTGGTCTGAACAGAATGATATACTGCTCTGGTCTGAACAGCCTGATAGAACAGAATGATATACTGCTCTGAACAGCCTGATAGAACAGAATGATATACTGCTCTGAACAGCCTGATAGAACAGAATGATATACTGCTCTGGTCTGAACAGCCTCATAGAACAGAATGATATACTGCCCTGGTCTGAACAGAATGATATACTGCTCTGGTCTGAACAGAATTATATACTGCTCTGGTCTGAACAGAATGATATACTGCTCTGGTCTGAACAGAATGATATACTGCTCTGGTCTGAACAGCCTGATAGAACAGAATGATATACTGCTCTGGTCTGAACAGAATGATATACTGCTCTGGTCTGAACAGAATGATATACTGCTCTGGTCTGAACAGAATGATAGAACAGAATGATATACTGCTCTGGTCTGAACAGAATGATATACTGCTCTGGTCTGAACAGCCTGATATAACAGAATGATATACTGCTCTGGTTTGAACAGAATGATATACTGCTCTGGTCTGAACAGAATGATATACTGCTCTGGTCTGAACAGAATGATAGAACAGAATGATATACTGCTCTGGTCTGAACAGCCTGATAGAACAGAATGATATACTGCTCTGGTCTGAACAGAATGATAGAACAGAATGATATACTGCCCTGGTCTGAACAGAATGATATAACAGAATGATATACTGCCCTGGTCTGAACAGAATGATAGAACAGAATGATATACTGCCCTGGTCTGAACAGAATGATAGAACAGAATGATATACTGCTCTGAACAGAATGATAGAACAGAATGATATACTGCTCTGGTCTGAACAGAATGATATACTGCTCTGGTCTGAACAGAATGATAGAACAGAATGATATACTGCCCTGGTCTGAACAGAATGATATACTGCTCTGGTCTGAACAGCCTGATAGAACAGAATGATATACTGCTCTGGTCTGAACAGCCTGATAGAACAGAATGATATACTGCTCTGGTCTGAACAGAATGATAGAACAGAATGATATACTGCTCTGGTCTGAACAGAATGATATACTGCTCTGGTCTGAACAGAATGATATACTGCCCTGGTCTGAACAGAATGATAGAACAGAATGATATACTGCTCTGGTCTGAACAGAATGATATACTGCTCTGGTCTGAACAGAATGATATACTGCTCTGGTCTAAACAGCCTGATAGAACAGAATGATATACTGCTCTGGTCTGAACAGAATGATATACTGCTCTGGTCTGAACAGCCTGATAGAACAGAATGATATACTGCTCTGGTCTGAACAGAATGATATACTGCTCTGGTCTGAACAGCCTGATAGAACAGAATGATATACTGCTCTGGTCTGAACAGCCTGATAGAACAGAATGATATACTGCTCTGGTCTGAACAGAATGATATACTGCTCTGGTCTGAACAGAATGATATACTGCTCTGGTCTGAACAGCCTGATAGAACAGAATGATATACTGCTCTGGTCTGAACAGAATGATATACTGCTCTGGTCTGAACAGAATGATATACTGCTCTGGTCTGAACAGAATGATAGAACAGAATGATATACTGCTCTGGTCTGAACAGCCTGATAGAACAGAATGATATACTGCTCTGGTCTGAACAGAATGATATACTGCTCTGGTCTGAACAGCCTGATAGAACAGAATGATATACTGCTCTGGTCTGAACAGAATGATATACTGCTCTGGTCTGAACAGAATGATATACTGCTCTGGTCTGAACAGAATGATATACTGCTCTGGTCTGAACAGAATGATATACTGCTCTGGTCTGAACAGAATGATATACTGCTCTGGTCTGAACAGAATGATATACTGCTCTGTTCTGAACAGAATGATATACTGCTCTGGTCTGAACAGAATGATATACTGCTCTGGTCTGAACAGAATGATATACTGCTCTGGTCAACAGCCCTCATCTTCTCTTTCCATTTTACACAGACATTTCTGTCATATATCAGACACTCTTAACCAGAGCAACTTACATGAGCAATTATGTTAAGCTCCTTAATCAAGGACGCACACCATATTTTTCAGAGTTGGCTCGGAGAGTCAAATCCGCGACCTTTTCGGGTTACTGGCACAACGCTCTAAACCGGTAGGATACCTGCCTCCCGCTCTCCCCCCTCCCTGACCTCCTCTCTCCCCCATCCCTGACCTCCCGCTCTCCCTCCTCCCTGACCTCACGCTCTCCCTCCTCCCTGACCTCCCGCTCTCCCCCCTCCCTGACCTCCCGCTCTCCCCCCTCCCTGACCTCCCGCTCTCCCCCCTCCCTGAACTCCTCTCTCTCCCCCTCCCTGACCTCCTCTCTCCCCCCCTCCCTGGCCTCCTCTCTCCTCCCTGACCTCCTTCTCTCCCCCCCTCCCTGACCTCCTCTCTCCCCCTCCCTGACCTCCCTCTCTCCCCCCTCCCTGACCTCCTCTCTCTCCCTCCCTGACCTCCTCTCTCCCCCTCCCTGACCTCCCCTCTCCCCCCTCCCTGACCTCCCCTCTTCCCCTCCCTGACCTCCTCTCTCCCCCTCCCTGATCTCCTCTCTCCCCCTCCCTGACCTCCTCTCTCCCCCTCCCTGATCTCCTCTCTCCCCCTCCCTGACCTCCTCTCTCCCCCTCCCTGACCTCCTCTCTCCCCCTCCCTGACCTCCCTCCCCCCCCTCCCCAACCTCCCGCTCTCCCCCTACCGCTCTCCCCTCTCCCTGAACGCCTATCTCCCCCACTCCCTGGCCTCCTCTCTCCCCCTCCCTGACCTCCTCTCTCCCCCTCCCTGACCTCCTTCTCTCCCCCCTCCCTGACCTCCTCTCTCCCCCTCCCTGACCTCCTCTCTCCCCCTCCCTGACCTCCTCTCTCCCCCCTCCCTGACCTCCTCTCTCTCCCCCCTCCCTGACTTCCTCTCTCCCCCTCCCTGACCTCCCGCTCTCCCCCCTCCCTGACCTCCTCTCTCTTTCCCCTCCCTGACCTCCTCTCTCCCCCTCCCTGACTTCCTCTTGTACTCAGTCGCAACATGTCTGACACAAACACAAGTATGCAAGTACACAAACACACACTGTAACCCCCCGTGGTAGCCAGTCTATGCAGTTCAGTCAGTAAACAGGCTCTCTCTCTTGAAAAAAGATTGAATGAATATGACAGATTTTACACTGAGACACAGACAGGACACAAACACACACTGTAACCCCCCGTGGTAGCCAGTCTATGCAGTTCAGTCAGTAAACAGGCTCTCTCTTTTGAAAACAGATTGAATGAATATGACAGATTTTACACTGAGACACAGACAGGACACAAACACACGACGGGGTCACACTAGTCTCAGAGGTCACGGCACTGCGCTGCACAGCTGTAAAAACACACTGGATAAAAGAACACGCTGTGAGAGGAGGAGAGAGGACCTGGGGGAACGCAGAGCAAGTTCCTACATGACCACAAGCTAGCCCAGGGTGTGAAAGGTAGAGGAGAGAGGAGAGAGGGGGTGAAAGGTAGAGAAGAGAGGAGAGGGAGGGTGGAGGAGAGAGGGGGTGAAGGCTAGAGGAGAGAGGAGAGAGGGTGAAGGGGTGAAGGGTAGAGGAGAAAGGAGAGAGAAGGTGAAAGGTAGAGGAGAGAGGGGGTGAAGGATAGAGGAGAGAGAGGGTGAAGGATAGAGGAGAGAGGAGAGGGGGTGAAAGGTAGAGGAGAGTGAGGGTGAAAGGTAGAGGAGAGAGAAGTTGAAAGGCAGAGAGAGGAGAGAGGGTGAAAGGTAGAGGAGAGAGAAGTTGAAAGGCAGAGAGAGGAGAGAGGGTGAAGGGTAGAGGAGAGAGGAGAGAGGGGGTGAAAGGTAGAGAAGAGAGGAGAGGGAGGGTGGAGGAGAGAGGGGTGAAGGCTAGAGGAGAGAGGAGAGAGGGTGAAGGGGTGAAGGGTAGAGGAGAAAGGAGAGAGAAGGTGAAAGGTAGAGGAGAGAGGGGGTGAAGGATAGAGGAGAGAGAGGGTGAAGGATAGAGGAGAGAGGAGAGGGGGTGAAAGGTAGAGGAGAGTGAGAGTGAAAGGTAGAGGAGAGAGAAGTTGAAAGGCAGAGAGAGGAGAGAGGGTGAAGGGTAGAGGAGAGAGAGGGTGAAAGGTAGAGAAGAGAGAGGGTGAAAGGTAGAGTAGAGGAGAGAGAGAGGGTGAAAGGTAGAGGGTAGAGGAGAGAGAGAGGGTGAAAGGTAGAGGGTAGAGGAGAGAGAGAGGGTGAAAGGTAGAGGGTAGAGGAGAGAGAGAGGGTGAAAGGTAGAGGGTAGAGGAGAGAGAGAGGGTGAAAGGTATAGGGTAGAGGAGAGAGAGAGGGTGAAAGGTAGAGGGTAGAGGAGAGAGAGGGTGAAAGGTAGAGAGTAGAGGAGAGAGAGAGGGTGAAAGGTAGAGGGTAGAGGAGAGAGAGAGGGTAAAAGGTAGAGGGTAGAGGAGAGAGAGAGGGTGAAAGGTAGAGGAGAGGACAGAGGAGGAGAGTAGAGGAGAGAGGAGAGGACAGAGGAGGAGGAGAGTAGAGGAGAGAGAGAGGGTACAAGGTAGAGGAAAGAGGTAGAGGAGAGAGGAGAGAGAGAGGGTGAAAGGAGAGGAGAGAGAGGGTGAAAGGAAGAGGGTAGAGGAGAGAGAGGGTGAAAGGTAGAGAGTATAGGAGAGAGGGTGAAAGGCAGAGGAGAGAGGAGAGAGAAGGTGAAAGGTAGAGGAGAGAGGGTGAAAGGCAGAGGAGAGAAGAGAGAGAGGGTGAAAGGTAGAGGAGAGAGGGTGAAAGGTAGAGGGTAGAGGAGAGAGAGGGTGAAAGGTAGAGGGTAGAGTAGAGAGAGGGTGAAAGGTAGAGAGGAGAGGAGAGAGAGGGTGAAATGTAGAGGGTAGAGGAGAGAGAGAGGGTGAAAGGTAGAGGGTAGAGGAGAGAGAGAGGGTGAAAGGTAGAGGGTAGAGGAGAGAGAGAGGGTGAAAGGTAGAGGAGAGAGGAAAGAGGTGGAGAGAGAGAGGGTGAAAGGAGAGGAGAGAGAGGGTGAAAGGTAGAGAGTATAGGAGAGAGGGTGAAAGGCAGAGGAGAGAGGAGAGAGAGGGTTAAAGGTAGAGGAGAGAGAGGGTGAAAGGCAGAGGAGAGAGGAGAGAGAGGGTGAAAGGTAGAGGAGAAAGGGTGAAAGGAAGAGGGTAGAGGAGAGAGAGGGTGAAAGGTAGAGGGTAGAGTAGAGAGAGGGTGAAAGGTAGAGAATAGAGAGAGGGTGAAAGGTAGAGGGTAGAAGAGAGAGAGAGGGCGAAAGGTAGAGGGTAGAGGAGAGAGAGAGGGTGAAAAGTAGAGGAGAGAGAGGGTGAAAGGTAGAGGAGAGAGGAGAGAGAGGGTGAAAGGTAGAGAGTAGAGGAGAGAGGGGGTGAAAGGTAAAGAGTAGAGGAGAGAGAGGGTGAAAGGCAGAGGAGAGAGGAAAGAGAGAGATGAGAGAGAGAGGGTGAAAGGTATAGGGTAGAGGAGAGAGAGAGGGTGAAAGGTAGAGGGTAGAGGAGAGAGGGTGAAAGGTAGAGAGTAGAGGAGAGAGAGAGGGTGAAAGGTAGAGGGTAGAGGAGAGAGAGGGTGAAAGGTATCAAATCAAATCAAATTTTATTTGTCACATACACATGGTTAGCAGATGTTAGTGCGAGTGTAGCGAAATGCTTGTGCTTCTAGTTCCGACAGTGCAGTAATAACAAGTAATCTAACTAACAATTCCAAAACTACTGTCTTGTACACAGTGTAAGGGGATAAAGAATATGTACATAAGGATATATGAATGAGTGATGGTACAGAGCAGCATAGGCAAGATACAGTAGATGGTATCGAGTACAGTATGTACAAATGAGATGAGTATGTAAACAAAGTGGCATAGTATAGTATAAAGTGGCTAGTGATACATGTATTACATAAGGATACCGTCGATGATATAGAGTACAGTATATACGTATGCATATGAGATGAATAATGTAGGGTAAGTAACATTTATATAAGGTAGCATTGTTTAAAGTGGCTAGTGATATATTTACGTCCTTTCCCATCAATTCCCATTATTAAAGTGGCTGGAGTTGAGTCAGTGTCAGTGTTAGTGGTGGCTGTTTAACAGTCTGATGGCCTTGAGATAGAAGCTGTTTTTCAGTCTCTCGGTCCCAGCTTTGATGCACCTGTACTGACCTCGCCTTCTGGATGATAGCGGGGTGAACAGGCAGTGGCTCGGGTGGTTGATGTCCTTGATGATCTTTATGGCCTTCCTGTGACATCGGGTGGTGTAGGTGTCCTGGAGGGCAGGTAGTTTGCCCCCGGTGATGCGTTGTGCAGACCTCACTACCCTCTGGAGAGCCTTACGGTTGAGGGCGGTGCAGTTGCCATACCAGGCAGTGATACAGCCCGCCAGGATGCTCTCGATTGTGCATCTGTAGAAGTTTGTGAGTGCTTTTGGTGACAAGCCGAATTTCTTCAGCCTCCTGAGGTTGAAGAGGCGCTGCTGCGCCTTCTTCACGATGCTGTCTGTGTGAGTGGACCAATTCAGTTTGTCTGTGATGTGTATGCCGAGGAACTTAAAACTTGCTACCCTCTCCACTACTGTTCCATCGATGTGGATAGGGGGGTGTTCCCTCTGCTGTTTCCTGAAGTCCACAATCATCTCCTTAGTTTTGTTGACGTTGAGTGTGAGGTTATTTTCCTGACACCACACTCCGAGGGCCCTCACCTCCTCCCTGTAGGCCGTCTCATCGTTGTTGGTAATCAAGCCTACCACTGTTGTGTCGTCCGCAAACTTGATGATTGAGTTGGAGGCGTGCGTGGCCACGCAGTCGTGGGTGAACAGGGAGTACAGGAGAGGGCTCAGAACGCACCCTTGTGGGGCCCCAGTGTTGAGGATCAGCGGGGAGGAGATGTTGTTGCCTACCCTCACCACCTGGGGGCGGCCCGTCAGGAAGTCCAGTACCCAGTTGCACAGGGCGGGGTCGAGACCCAGGGTCTCGAGCTTGATGACGAGCTTGGAGGGTACTATGGTGTTGAATGCCGAGCTGTAGTCGATGAACAGCATTCTCACATAGGTATTCCTCTTGTCCAGATGGGTTAGGGCAGTGTGCAGTGTGGTTGAGATTGCATCGTCTGTGGACCTATTTGGGCGGTAAGCAAATTGGAGTGGGTCTAGGGTGTCAGGTAGGGTGGAGGTGATATGGTCCTTGACTAGTCTCTCAAAGCACTTCATGATGACGGATGTGAGTGCTACGGGGCGGTAGTCGTTTAGCTCAGTTACCTTAGCTTTCTTGGGAACAGGAACAATGGTGGCCCTCTTGAAGCATGTGGGAACAGCAGACTGGTATAGGGATTGATTGAATATGTCCGTAAACACACCGGCCAGCTGGTCTGCGCATGCTCTGAGGGCGCGGCTGGGGATGCCGTCTGGGCCTGCAGCCTTGCGAGGGTTAACACGTTTAAATGTCTTACTCACCTCGGCTGCAGTGAAGGAGAGACCGCATGTTTTCGTTGCAGGCCGTGTCAGTGGCACTGTATTGTCCTCAAAGCGGGCAAAAAAGTTATTTAGTCTGCCTGGGAGCAAGACATCCTGGTCCGTGACTGGGCTGGATTTCTTCCTGTAGTCCGTGATTGACTGTAGACCCTGCCACATGCCTCTTGTGTCTGAGCCGTTGAATTGAGATTCTACTTTGTCTCTGTACTGGCGCTTAGCTTGTTTGATAGCCTTGCGGAGGGAATAGCTGCACTGTTTGTATTCGGTCATGTTACCAGACACCTTGCCCTGATTAAAAGCAGTGGTTCGCGCTTTCAGTTTCACACGAATGCTGCCATCAATCCACGGTTTCTGGTTAGGGAATGTTTTAATCGTTGCTATGGGAACGACATCTTCAACGCAAGTTCTAATGAACTCGCACACCGAATCTGCGTATTCGTCAATGTTGTTATCTGACGCAATACGAAACATCTCCCAGTCCACGTGATGGAAGCAGTCTTGGAGTGTGGAGTCAGCTTGGTCGGACCAGCGTTGGACAGACCTCAGCGTGGGAGCCTCTTGTTTTAGTTTCTGTCTGTAGGCAGGGATCAACAAAATGGAGTCGTGGTCAGCTTTTCCGAAAGGGGGGCGGGGCAGGGCCTTATATGCGTCGCGGAAGTTAGAGTAACAATGATCCAAGGTCTTTCCTCCCCTGGTTGCGCAATCGATATGCTGATAAAATTTGGGGAGTCTTGTTTTCAGATTAGCCTTGTTAAAATCCCCAGCTACAATGAATGCAGCCTCCGGATAAATTGTTTCCAGTTTGCAAAGAGTTAAATAAAGTTCGTTCAGAGCCATCGATGTGTCTGCTTGGGGGGGGATATATACGGCTGTGATTATAATCGAAGAGAATTCTCTTGGTAGATAATGCGGTCTACATTTGATTGTGAGGAATTCTAAATCAGGTGAACAGAAGGATTTGAGTTCCTGTATGTTTCTTTCATCACACCATGTCACGTTGGCCATGAGGCATACGCCCCCGCCCCTCTTCTTCCCAGAAAGATGTTTGTTTCTGTCAGCGCGATGTGTGGAGAAACCCGTTGGCTGCACCGCTTCGGATAGCGTCTCTCCAGTGAGCCATGTTTCAGTGAAGCAAAGGACGTTACAGTCTCTGATGTCCCTTTGGAATGCTACCCTTGCTCGGATTTCATCAACCTTGTTGTCAAGAGACTGGACATTGGCAAGAAGAATGCTAGGGAGTGGTGCGCGCTGTGCCCGTCTCCGGAGTCTGACCAGAAGACCGCCTCGTTTCCCTCTCTTTCGGAGTCGTTTTTTTGGGTCGCTGCATAGGATCCACTCCGTTGTCCTGTTTGTAAGGCAGAACACAGGATCTGCGTCGCGAAAAACATATTCTTGGTCGTACTGATGGTGAGTTGATGCTGATCTTATATTCAGTAGTTCTTTTCGACTGTATGTAATGAAACCTAAGATGACCTGGGGTACTAATGTAAGAAATAACACGTAAAAAAACAAAAAACTGCATAGTTTCCTAGGAACGCGAAGCGAGGCGGCCATCTCTGTCGGCGCCGGAAGCTGGTTGAGAGTAGAGGAGAGATAGAGGGTGAAAGGTAGAGAGTAGAGGAGAGAGAGGGTGAAAGGTAGAGAGTAGAGGAGAGAGAGGGTGAAAGGTAGATGAGAGAGAGGAGAGAGAGGGTGAAAGGTAGAGGGTAGAGGAGAGAGAGAGGACAGAGGAGGAGGAGAGTAGAGGAGAGAGAGGGTGAAGGGTACAGGAGAGAGAGGGTGAAAGGTAGAGGAGAGAGAGGGTAAAAGGTAGAGGGTAAAAGGTAGAGGGTAGAGGAGAGAGGGAGGGTGAAAGGTAGAGAAGAGGACAGAGGAGGAGAGTAGAGGAGAGAGGAGAGGACAGAGGAGGAGGAGAGTAGAGGAGAGAGAGAGGGTGAAAGGTAGAGGAGAGAGGGAAGAGGTAGAGGGGAGAGGAGAGAGAGAGGGTGAAAGGAGAGGAGAGAGAGGGTGAAAGGAAGAGGGTAGAGTAGAGAGAGGGTGAAAGGTAGAGAGTATAGGAGAGAGGGTGAAAGGCGGAGGAGAGAGGAGAGAGGGGGTTAAAGGTAGAGGAGAGAGGGTGAAAGGCAGAGGAGAGAGGTGAGAGAGGGTGAAAGGTAGAGGAGAGAGGGTGAAAGGTAGAGGGTAGAGGAGAGAGAGGGTGAAAGGTAGAGGGTAGAGTAGAGAGAGGGTGAAAGGTAGAGAGTAGAGGAGAGAGAGGGTGAAATGTAGAGGGTAGAGGAGAGAGAGAGGGTGAAAGGTAGAGGGTAGAGGAGAGAGAGAGGGTGAAAGGTAGAGGAGAGAGGAAAGAGGTAGAGAGAGGCGAGAGAGAGGGTGAAAGGAGAGGAGAGAGAGGGTGAAAGGTAAAGGGTAGAGGAGAGAGAGGGTGAAAGGTAGAGAGTATAGGAGAGAGGGTGAAAGGCAGAGGAGAGAGGAGAGAGGGGGTTAAAGGTAGAGGAGAGAGGGTGAAAGGCAGAGGAGAGAGGAGAGAGAGGGTGAAAGGTAGAGGAGAAAGGGTGAAAGGTAGAGGGTAGAGGAGAGAGAAGGTGAAAGGTAGAGGGTAGAGTAGAGAGAGGGTGAAAGGTAGAGAGTAGAGGAGAGAGAGGGTGAAATGTAGAGGGTAGAGGAGAGAGAGAGGGTGAAAGGTAGAGGGTAGAGGAGAGAGAGGGTGAAAGGTAGAGAGTATAGGAGAGAGGGTGAAAGGTAGAGGGTAGAGGAGAGAGAGAGGGTGAAAGGTAGAGGGTAGAGGAGAGAGAGAGGGTGAAAGGTAGAGGAGAGAGGAGAGAGAGGGTGAAAGGTAGAGAGTAGAGGAGAGAGGGGGGGAAGGTAAAGAGTAGAGGAGAGAGAGGGTGAAAGGTAGAGGAGAGAGGAAAGAGGTAGAGGAGAGAGGAGAGAGGGTGAAAGGAGAGGAGAGAGAGGGTGAAAGGTAGAGAGTATAGGAGAGAGTGTGAAAGGCAGAGGAGATAGGAGAGAGAGGGTGAAAGGTAGAGGGTAGAGGAGAGAGGGGGTGAAAGGTAGAGAGTAGAGGAGAGAGAGGGTGAAAGGTAGAGGAGAGAGAGGGTGAAAGGTAGAGGGTAGAGGAGAGAGAGGGTGAAAGGTAGAGGGGAGAGGAGAGGGAGGGTGAAAGGTAGAGGAGAGAGGAGAGAGAGGGTGAAAGATAGAGGGTAGAGGAGAGAGAGAGGGTGAAAGGTAGAGAAAGAGGAGAGGACAGAGGAGGAGGAGAGTAGAGGAGAGGACAGAGGAGGAGGAGAGTAGAGGAGAGGACAGAGGAGGAGGAGATTAGAGGAGAGAGGGGGTGAAAGGTAGAAGAGAGAGAGGGTGAACGGCAGAGAGTGAAAGGAGGGTCAGGTCAGGCTACACCACAACAGACTGGGAGGGTCAGGCTGCTCCACCACAACAGACTGGGAGGGTCAGGCTGCTCCACAACAGACTGGGAGGGTCAGGCTGCTACACCACAACAGACTGGGAGGGTCACGCTGCTCCACACCACTACAGACTGGGAGGGTCAGGCTGCTCCACACCACTACAGACTGGGAGGGTCAGGCTGCTCCACACCACTACAGACTGGGAGGGTCAGGCTGCTCCACACCACTACAGACTGGGAGGGTCAGGCTGCTCCACACCACTACAGACTGGGAGGGTCAGGCTGCTCAACACCACCAGAGCTCTCCTCTCAAGTGATTGGTGGATCTGCAATCATGAGTCAGGCCTCTCTCTGTGTCTGTTTCTCTGTGTGTGTGTGGTAAGCAGTAATAGACCTACAGAACCACATCAGTCGATGAGTCAGCAGCCCGTCAGCTGTAGTAGTAGTAGACCTCAGGACCGGTTAGAGGAAAACTCCACCCTAACGGACTGTAATCACACAAGGAACGTAAAGCCTCAGATCAACAACCCCACATCTGAGGCCCAGATCAACAACCCCACATCTGAGGCCCAGATCAACAACCCCACATCTGAGGCCCAGATCAACAACCCCACATCTGAGGCCCAGATCAACAACCCCACATCTGAGGCCCAGATCAACAACCCCACATCTGAGCCCCAGATCTACCAACCCCACATCTGAGGCCCAGATCAACAACCACACATCTGAGGCCCAGATCAACAACCCCACATCTGAGGCCCAGATCAACAACCCCACATCTGAGGCCCAGATCAACAACCCCACATCTGAGGCTCAGATCTACCAACCCCACATCTGAGGCCCAGATCAACAACCCCACATCTGAGGCTCAGATCAACAACCCCACATCTGAGCCTCAGATCAACAACCCCACATCTGAGGCCCAGATCAACAACCCCACATCTGAGGCCCAGATCAACAACCCCACATCTGAGGCCCAGATCAACAACCCCACATCTGAGGCCCAGATCAACAACCCCACATCTGAGCCCCAGATCTACCAACCCCACATCTGAGGCCCAGATCAACAACCACACATCTGAGGCCCAGATCAACAACCCCACATCTGAGGCCCAGATCAACAACCCCACATCTGAGGCCCAGATCAACAACCCCACATCTGAGGCTCAGATCTACCAACCCCACATCTGAGGCCCAGATCAACAACCCCACATCTGAGGCTCAGATCAACAACCCCACATCTGAGCCTCAGATCAACAACCCCACATCTGAGGCTCAGATCTACCAACCCCACATCTGAGGCCCAGATCAACAACCCCACATCTGAGGCTCAGATCAACAACCCCACATCTGAGCCTCAGATCAACAACCCCACATCTGAGGCCCAGATCAACAACCCCACATCTGAGGCCCAGATCAACAACCCCACATCTGAGGCCCAGATCAACAACCCCACATCTGAGGCCCAGACGAGAGACCAGAGCAGAGGAAGGAGACACAGATCTCTCTATACAAAATGAGTGATGCATCTCCGAAACACAACAAAACCCAATCTTGTGCGGACAGATATGACGCCCTGAAGACCACCCACAGCCCAGGTTGATGCCCTGAAGACCACCCACAGCCCAGGTTGATGCCCTGAAGACCACCCACAGCCCAGGTTGATGCCCTGAAGACCACCCACAGCCCAGGTTGATGCCCTGAAGACCACCCACAGCCCAGGTTGATGCCCTGAAGACCACCCACAGCCCAGGTTGCTGCCCTGAAGACCACCCACAGCCCAGGTTGCTCTCTCTGTCTCCTCAGTTGTGGGTCCAAACCAAGAGGGGGGGGGGGGGGGGACAATTTGAAACCTCCGGAGTTGACGACTCAGTCCTGGACGAGCTCCCAACGCAGCCCAACATCCTGGTGACCAGCCCAGTCGTCATAGCCCTGTAATGTAGTCTAGTCAGGGTCATACCCCTGTAACGTAGTCTAGTCAGGGTCATATCCCTGTAACGTAGTCTACAGCTCTGTCCGTGGCCTTGGTGTGCTCCGATCGTCGCCTTGGTGTGCTCCGTCCGTGGCCTTGGTGTGCTCCGTCCGTGGCCTTGGTGTGCTCTGTCCGTGGCCTTGGTGTGCTCTGTCCGTGGCAGACAGTGTGCTATGTCTGTGGCCTTGGTGTGCTCTCTCTGTGGCCTTGGTGTGCTCTGTCTGTGGCCTTGGTGTGCTCTGTCTGTGGCCTTGGTGTGCTCTGTCTGTGGCCTTGATACGATGGACTACCTTAAGCTACGAGTATAAAGGTCTAGGATAGGATGGACTAGCTAAGATGAGAGTAAAGGTCTAGGATAGGATGGACTACCTAAGATGAGAGTATAAAGGTCTAGGATAGGATGGACTACCTTAAGATAAGAGTATAAAGGTCTGTGATAGGATGGACGACCTTAAGATAAGAGTATAAAGGTCTGTGATAGGATGGACTACCTTAAGATAAGAGTATAAAGGTCTGTGATAGGATGGACTACCTTAAGATAAGAGTATAAAGGTCTGTGATAGGATGGACTACCTTAAGATAAGAGTATAAAGGTCTGTGATAGGATGGACTACCTTAAGATAAGAGTATAAAGGTCTGTGATAGGATGGACTACCTTAAGATAAGAGTATAAAGGTCTAGGATAGGATGGACTACCTTAAGATAAGAGTATAAAGGTCTGTGATAGGATGGACTACCTTAAGATAAGAGTATAAAGGTCTGTGATAGGATGGACGACCTTAAGATAAGAGTATAAAGGTCTGTGATAGGATGGACTACCTTAAGATAAGAGTATAAAGGTCTGTGATAGGATGGACTACCTTAAGATAAGAGTATAAAGGTCTGCGATAGGATGGACTACCTTAAGATAAGAGTATAAAGGTCTAGGATAGGATGGACTACCTTAAAATAAGAGTATAAAGGTCTGTGATATGATGGACTACCTTAAGATAAGAGTATAAAGGTCTGTGATAGGATGGACTACCTTAAGCTAAGAGTATAAAGGTCTGTGATAGGATGGACTACCTTAAGCTAAGAGTATAAAGGTCTGTGATAGGATGGACTACCTTAAGCTAAGAGTATAAAGGTCTGTGATAGGATGGACTACCTTAAGATAAGAGTAAAGGTCTGTGATAGGATGGACTACCTTAAGATAAGAGTATAAAGGTCTGTGATAGGATGGACTACCTTAAGATAAGAGTATAAAGGTCTGTGATAGGATGGACGACCTTAAGATAAGAGTATAAAGTCTCTGATAGGATGGACTACCTTAAGATAAGAGTATAAAGGTCTAGGATAGGATGGACTACCTTAAGATAAGAGTATAAAGGTCTAGGATAGGATGGACGACCTTAAGCTAAGAGTATAAAGGTCTAGGATAGGATGGACGACCTTAAGATAAGAGTATAAAGGTCTAGGATAGGATGAACTACCTTAAGATAAGATAAGTTAAGTGTGTATAAAGGTCTAGGATAGGATGGACTACCTTAAGATAAGAGTATAAAGGTCTAGGATAGGATGGACTACCTTAAGATAAGAGTATAAAGGTCTAGGATAGGATGGACTACCTTAAGATAAGAGTATAAAGGTCTAGGATAGGATGGACGACCTTAAGATAAGAGTATAAAGGTCTGTGATAGGATGGACTACCTTAAGATGAGAGTATAAAGGTCTAGGATAGGATGGACGACCTTAAGATAAGTGTATAAAGGTCTGTGATAGGATGGACTACCTTAAGATAAGTTAAGTGTGTATAAAGGTCTGTGATAGGATGGACTACCTTAAGATAAGATAAGTGAGTATAAAGGTCTGTGATAGGATGGACTACCTTAAGATAAGAGTATAAAGGTCTAGGATAGGACGGACGACCTTAAGATAAGAGTATAAAGGTCTGTGATAGGATGGACGACCTTAAGATAAGTTAAGTGTGTGGAACCACCAGACCAGAATGTGAAAACTAAAAAGTTTATTGAGCAGAAACAGTACTCAGAACAACATTATGCTGTAATCAAAAATATCTCTGGAACAGTAGCAAGGTCAACGGGTCAGAGGTCAGCACCCCCCCCGAAACAAAACAAACGTAAAGAGTAGAAAGGAACAGCCAGCAGGGTTCGCTCTGCCATGATCACATCTCAGTCTATTAACTGTCTGGAGACACCTGGTACTAGATAACAGTCTGGAAGAGGAGGACGAGAAGGGGTCTGTAGAGGAGGGGGGGGGGTTATAGGTGTCTGTAGTAGAGGAGGAGGGGTTATAGGTGTCTGTAGTAGAGGAGGGGGGGTTATAGGTGTCTGTAGTAGAGGAGGAGGGGTTATAGGTGTCTGTAGTAGAGGAGGGGGGTTATAGGTGTCTGTAGTAGAGGAGGGGGGGGGGTTATAGGTGTCTGTAGTAGAGGAGGAGGGGTTATAGGTGTCTGTAGTAGAGGAGGAGGGGTTATAGGTGTCTGTAGTAGAGGAGGGGGGGTTATAGGTGTCTGTAGTAGAGGAGGAGGGTTATAGGTGTCTGTAGTAGAGGAGGAGGGGGGTTATAGGTGTCTGTAGTAGAGGAGGAGGAGGAGGGTTATAGGTGTCTGTAGTAGAGGGGGGGGGGGGGTTATAGGTGTCTGTAGTAGAGGAGGGGGGTTATAGGTGTCTGTAGTAGAGGAGGGGGGTTATAGGTGTCTGTAGTAGAGGAGGAGGGGGGTTATAGGTGTCTGTAGTAGAGGAGGAGGGGGGGTTATAGGTGTCTGTAGTAGAGGAGGAGGGGTTATAGGTGTCTGTAGTAGAGGAGGGGGGGTTATAGGTGTCTGTAGTAGAGGAGGAGGGGTTATAGGTGTCTGTAGTAGAGGAGGAGGAGGAGGGTTATAGGTGTCTGTAGTAGAGGAGGGGGGGGGTTATAGGTGTCTGTAGTAGAGGAGGGGGGTTATAGGTGTCTGTAGTAGAGGAGGGGGGTTATAGGTGTCTGTAGTAGAGGAGGAGGGGGGTTATAGGTGTCTGTAGTAGAGGAGGAGGGGGGGTTATAGGTGTCTGTAGTAGAGGAGGGGGGTTATAGGTGTCTGTAGTAGAGGAGGAGGGGTTATAGGTGTCTGTAGTAGAGGAGGAGGAGGGTTATAGGTGTCTGTAGTAGAGGAGGGTTATAGGTGTCTGTAGTAGAGGAGGGGGGGGTTATAGGTGTCTGTAGTAGAGGAGGAGGGTTATAGGTGTCTGTAGTAGAGGAGGAGGAGGGGTTATAGGTGTCTAGTAGAGGAGGGGGGTTATAGGTGTCTGTAGTAGAGGAGGAGGAGGGTTATAGGTGTCTGTAGTAGAGGAGGAGGAGGGTTATAGGTGTCTGTAGTAGAGGAGGAGGGTTATAGGTGTCTGTAGTAGAGGAGGGGGAGGGTTATAGGTGTCTGTAGTAGAGGAGGAGGAGGGGTTATAGGTGTCTGTAGTAGAGGAGGAGGGGGGTTATAGGTGTCTGTAGTAGAGGAGGAGGAGGAGGGGTTATAGGTGTCTGTAGTAGAGGAGGGGGGGTTATAGGTGTCTGTAGTAGAGGAGGAGGAGGGTTATAGGTGTCTGTAGTAGAGGAGGGTTATAGGTGTCTGTAGTAGAGGAGGGGGGGTTATAGGTGTCTGTAGTAGAGGAGGAGGGTTATAGGTGTCTGTAGTAGAGGAGGAGGAGGGGTTATAGGTGTCTAGTAGAGGAGGGGGGTTATAGGTGTCTGTAGTAGAGGAGGAGGAGGAGGGTTATAGGTGTCTGTAGTAGAGGAGGAGGAGGGTTATAGGTGTCTGTAGTAGAGGAGGAGGAGGGTTATAGGTGTCTGTAGTAGAGGAGGAGGAGGGTTATAGGTGTCTGTAGTAGAGGAGGAGGAGGGTTATAGGTGTCTGTAGTAGAGGAGGAGGAGGGTTATAGGTGTCTGTAGTAGAGGAGGAGGGTTATAGGTGTCTGTAGTAGAGGAGGGGGAGGGTTATAGGTGTCTGTAGTAGAGGAGGAGGGGGGTTATAGGTGTCTGTAGTAGCGAGGGGGGGTTATAGGTGTCTGTAGTAGAGGAGGAGGAGGGTTATAGGTGTCTGTAGTAGCGAGGGGGGGTTATAGGTGTCTGTAGTAGAGGAGGAGGAGGGTTATAGGTGTCTGTAGTAGAGGAGGAGGAGGGTTATAGGTGTCTGTAGTAGAGGAGGAGGGTTATAGGTGTCTGTAGTAGAGGAGGGGGAGGGTTATAGGTGTCTGTAGTAGAGGAGGAGGAGGGTTATAGGTGTCTGTAGTAGAGGAGGAGGGTTATAGGTGTCTGTAGTAGAGGAGGAGGAGGGTTATAGGTGTCTGTAGTAGAGGAGGAGGGTTATAGGTGTCTGTAGTAGAGGAGGAGGGTTATAGGTGTCTGTAGTAGAGGAGGAGGAGGGTTATAGGTGTCTGTAGTAGAGGAGGAGGGGGGTTATAGGTGTCTGTAGTAGAGGAGGAGGGTTATAGGTGTCTGTAGTAGAGGAGGAAGAGGGTTATAGGTGTCTGTAGTAGCGAGGGAGGGTTATAGGTGTCTGTAGTAGAGGAGGAGGAGGGTTATAGGTGTCTGTGGTAGAGGAGGGTTATAGGTGTCTGTAGTAGAGGAGGAGGGTTATAGGTGTCTGTAGTAGAGGAGGAGGGTTATAGGTGTCTGTAGTAGAGGAGGAGGAGGGTTATAGGTGTCTGTAGTAGCGAGGGGGGGTTATAGGTGTCTGTAGTAGAGGAGGAGGGGGGGTTATAGGTGTCTGTAGTAGAGGAGGAGGAGGGTTATAGGTGTCTGTAGTAGAGGAGGAGGGGGGTTATAGGTGTCTGTAGTAGAGGAGGAGGGGGGTTATAGGTGTCTGTAGTAGAGGAGGAGGGGTTATAGGTGTCTGTAGTAGAGGAGGAGGAGGGTTATAGGTGTCTGTAGTAGAGGAGGAGGGGGGTTATAGGTGTCTGTAGTAGAGGAGGAGGGGTTATAGGTGTCTGTAGTAGAGGAGGGGGGTTATAGGTGTCTGTAGTAGAGGAGGGGGGTTATAGGTGTCTGTAGTAGAGGAGGAGGAGGGTTATAGGTGTCTGTAGTAGAGGAGGAGGGGGGTTATAGGTGTCTGTAGTAGAGGAGGGGGGTTATAGGTGTCTGTAGTAGAGGAGGAGGGGTTATAGGTGTCTGTAGTAGCGAGGGGGGGTTATAGGTGTCTGTAGTAGAGGAGGAGGGGTTATAGGTGTCTGTAGTAGAGGAGGAGGGGTTATAGGTGTCTGTAGTAGCGAGGGGGGGTTATAGGTGTCTGTAGTAGAGGAGGAGGGGTTATAGGTGTCTGTAGTAGCGAGGGGGGGTTATAGGTGTCTGTAGTAGAGGAGGAGGGGGGGTTATAGGTGTCTGTAGTAGAGGAGGGGGGGGTTATAGGTGTCTGTAGTAGAGGGGGGGGGGGTTATAGGTGTCTGTAGTAGAGGAGGAGGGGGGTTATAGGTGTCTGTAGTAGAGGAGGGGGGTTATAGGTGTCTGTAGTAGAGGAGGAGGAGGGTTATAGGTGTCTGTAGTAGAGGAGGAGGGGGGTTATAGGTGTCTGTAGTAGAGGAGGAGGGGTTATAGGTGTCTGTAGTAGAGGAGGGGGAGGATGGTTATAGGTGTCTGTAGTAGAGGAGGGTTATAGGTGTCTGTAGTAGAGGAGGGGGAGGAGGGTTATAGGTGTCTGTAGTAGAGGAGGGTTATAGGTGTCTGTAGTAGAGGAGGGGGAGGAGGGTTATAGGTGTCTGTAGTAGAGGAGGGTTATAGGTGTCTGTAGTAGAGGAGGGGGAGGATGGTTATAGGTGTCTGTAGTAGAGAAGGAGGAGGGTTATAGGTGTCTGTAGTAGAGGAGGGGGAGGAGGGTTATAGGTGTCTGTAGTAGAGGAGGGTTATAGGTGTCTGTAGTAGAGGAGGAGGAGGGGGGTTATAGGTGTCTGTAGTAGAGGAGGAGGGTTATAGGTGTCTGTAGTAGAGGAGGAGGAGGGTTATAGGTGTCTGTAGTAGAGGAGGAGGAGGGTTATAGGTGTCTGTAGTAGAGGAGGAGGGTTATAGATGTCTGTAGTAGAGGAGGAGGGTTATAGATGTCTGTAGTAGAGGAGGAGGAGGGTTATAGGTGTCTGTAGTAGAGGAGGAGGAGGGTTATAGGTGTCTGTAGTAGAGGAGGAGGGTTATAGGTGTCTGTAGTAGCGAGGGGGGGGTCCATAGTGCATGGGCATGTTGACGTCTATATTGTTCAGGTTGTTGTTGACCTGGTTGAGGGGAGGGTGGTAGTTGAGGGGGGGCAGGTGGAGGAGCGGGGGCACGTAGGGGGCGGGGGGCAAGGGCTGGCGATGAGGCAGAATGACACGAGGAGGGACCAATAAGGGCGCTCGCACCGCCTGCGGAGGGGGGGCTGCTCGAGGTCGCTTAGCAACCACCACAGGTTCCGGGGGCGGGCCCACTCTCTTCCCTGAAGTCTCTGAGAGGGAGAAAGAGAGAGAAATGTCAGTTAGTCAGGGTGATAGCTGCTAGTCAGGGTGATAGCAGTTAGTCAGGGTGATAGCAGTTAGTCAGGGTGATAGCTGCTAGTCAGGGTGATAGCAGTTAGCCAGGGTGATAGCAGTTAGTCAGGGTGATAGCAGTTAGTCAGGGTGATAGCAGTTAGTCAGGGTGATAGCAGTTAGTCAGGGTGATAGCTGCTAGTCAGGGTGATAGCAGTTAGTCAGGGTGATAGCTGCTAGTCAGGGTGATAGCTGCTAGTCAGGGTGATAGCTGCTAGTCAGGGTGATAGCAGTTAGTCAGGGTGATAGCAGTTAGTCAGGGTGATAGCAGTTAGTCAGGGTGATAGCAGTTAGCCAGGGTGATAGCAGTTAGTCAGGGTGATAGCAGTTAGTCAGGGTGATAGCAGTTAGTCAGGGTGATAGCAGTTAGTCAGGGTGATAGCTGCTAGTCAGGGTGATAGCTGCTAGTCAGGGTGATAGCTGCAAGTCAGGGTGATAGCAGTTAGTCAGGGTGATAGCAGTTAGTCAGGGTGATAGCAGTTAGTCAGGGTGATAGCAGTTAGTCAGGGTGATAGCAGTTAGTCAGGGTGATAGCTGCTAGCCAGGGTGATAGCAGTTAGCCAGGGTGATAGCAGTTAGTCAGGGTGATAGCAGTTAGTCAAGGTGATAGCTGCTAGTCAGGGTGATAGCAGTTAGTCAGGGTGATAGCAGTTAGTCAGGGTGATAGCTGCTAGTCAGGGTGATAGCTGATAGTCAGGGTGATAGTCAGGGTGATAGCAGTTAGTCAGGGTGATAGCTGTTAGTCAGGGCGATAGCAGTTAGTCAGGGCGATAGCAGTTAGTCAGGGCGATAGCTGCTAGTCAGGGCGATAGCTGCTAGTCAGGGTGATAGCTGCTAGTCAGGGGGAAAGTCAGGGTAATAGCAGTTAGTCAGGGTGATAGCAGTTAGTCAGGGTGATAGCAGTTAGTCAGGGTGATAGCAGTTAGTCAGGGTGATAGCTGTTAGTCAGGGTGATAGCTGTTAGTCAGGGTGATAGCAGTTGGTCAGGGTGAAAGCAGTTGGTCAGGGTGAAAGCAGTTGGTCAGGGTGAAAGCAGTTGGTCAGGGTGAAAGCAGTTAGACAGGGTGATAGCTGTTAGTAGATCACCCATAGTTCCAGAAGGACAGTATTACAGCATGGGGATTTATAAAGAAACGCACTGACCTGCGTTCTTCTTGTTGAGCTCTTTCTCGCCCTCTTTCTGAATCTCCTGAATGATGCGCTCGTCATCTTGCTGTAGAGAGACACACACACATTAGCTGGTCCCCTGTAAGCTCAGCTGGTAGAGCATGGTGCTAGCAACGGCAGGGTAGTGGGTTCGATTCCCGGGAACCACCCATACTAAGACGCTTGTATGAATGTAATGTATAAAAAAACGTTTTTTTGCTTCAACATTATGGGGTAGTGTGATGTCATTATGGGGTATTGTGATGTCATTATGGGGTATTGTGATGTCATTATGGGGTATTGTGATGTCATTATGGGGTATTGTGATGTCATTATGGGGTGTTGTGATGTCATTATGGGGTATTGTGATGTCATTATGGGGTATTGTGATGTCATTATGGGGTGTTGTGATGTCATTATGGTTTTAATCTATTGTAGAATAAGGCTTTAACGTGTGTGTGTTACTGTGGAGTGTGTGTGTGTGTGTGTGTGTGTGTGTGTGTGCTCACCGTGGGGTCTGTGTTCGTGTGTGTGTGTGTGTGTGTGTGCTCACCGTGGGGTCTGTGTTCGTGTGTGTGTGTGTGTGCTCACCGTGGGGTCTGTGTTCGTGTGTGTGTGTGTGTATGTGTGTGTGTGTGTGTGTGTGTGTGTGTGTGTGTGTGTGTGTGTGCTCACCGTGGGGTCTGTGTTCGTGTGTGTGTGTGTGTGTGTGTGCTCACCGTGGGGTCTGTGTTCGTGTGTGTGTGTGTGTGTGTGTGTGTGTGTGTGTGTGTGCTCACCGTGGGGTCTGTGTGTGTGTGTGTGTGTGTGTGTGTGTGTGCTCACCGTGGGGTCTGTGTTCGTGTGTGTGTGTGTGTGTGTGTGTGTGCTCACCGTGGGGTCTGTGTTCGTGTGTGTGTGTGTGTGTGTGTGCTCACCGTGGGGTCTGTGTTCGTGTGTGTGTGTGTGTGTGTGTGCTCACCGTGGGGTCTGTGTTCGTGTGTGTGTGTGTGTGTGTGTGCTCACCGTGGGGTCTGTGTTCGTGTGTGTGTGTGTGTGTGTGTGCTCACCGTGGGGTCTGTGTTCGTGTGTGTGTGTGTGTGTGTGTGCTCACCGTGGGGTCTGTGTTCGTGTGTGTGTGTGTGTGTGTGTGCTCACCGTGGGGTCTGTGTTCGTGTGTGTGTGTGTGTGTGTGTGTGTGTGTGTGTGTGTGTGCTCACCGTGGGGTCTGTGTTCGTGTGTGTGTGTGTGTGTGTGTGCGCGTGTGTGTGTGCTCACCGTGGGGTCTGTGTGTGTGTGTGTGTGTGTGTGTGTGTGTGTGTGTGCTCACCGTGGGGTCTGTGTTCGTGTGTGTGTGTGTGTGTGTGTGTGTGTGTGTGTGTGCTCACCGTGGGGTCTGTGTGTGTGTGTGTGTGTGTGTGTGTGTGTGTGTGCTCACCGTGGGGTCTGTGTGTGTGTGTGTGTGTGTGTGCTCACCGTGGGGTCTGTGTGTGTGTGTGTGTGTGTGTGTGTGTGTGTGTGCTCACCGTGGGGTCTGTGTTCGTGTGTGTGTGTGTGTGTGTGTGCTCACCGTGGGGTCTGTGTTCGTGTGTGTGTGTGTGTGTGTGTGCTCACCGTGGGGTCTGTGTTCGTGTGTGTGTGTGTGTGTGTGTGTGTGTGTGTGTGTGTGCTCACCGTGGGGTCTGTGTGTGTGTGTGTGTGTGTGTGTGTGTGTGTGCTCACCGTGGGGTCTGTGTTCGTGTGTGTGTGTGTGTGTGTGTGCTCACCGTGGGGTCTGTGTTCGTGTGTGTGTGTGTGTGTGTGTGCTCACCGTGGGGTCTGTGTTCGTGTGTGTGTGTGTGTGTGTGTGCTCACCGTGGGGTCTGTGTTCGTGTGTGTGTGTGTGTGTGTGTGTGCTCACCGTGGGGTCTGTGTTCGTGTGTGTGTGTGTGTGTGTGTGCTCACCGTGGGGTCTGTGTTCGTGTGTGTGTGTGTGTGTGTGTGTGTGTGTGTGCTCACCGTGGGGTCTGTGTTCGTGTGTGTGTGTGTGTGTGTGTGTGTGTGTGTGTGTGTGTGTGTGTGTGCTCACCGTGGGGTCTGTGTTCGTGTGTGTGTGTGTGTGTGTGCGTGTGTGCTCACCGTGGGGTCTGTGTGTGTGTGTGTGTGTGTGTGTGTGTGTGTGTGTGTGTGCTCACCATGGGGTCTGTGTGTGTGTGTGTGTGTGTGTGTGTGTGTGCTCACCGTGGGGTCTGTGTGTGTGTGTGTGTGTGTGTGTGTGTGTGTGTGTGTGTGTGTGCTCACCGTGGGGTCTGTGTTCGTGTGTGTGTGTGTGTGTGTGTGTGTGTGTTCACCGTGGGGTCTGTGTTCGTGTGTGTGTGTGTGTGTGTGTGTGTGTGTGTGTGTGTGTGTGTGCTCACCGTGGGGTCTGTGTTCGTGTGTGTGTGTGTGTGTGTGTGTGTGTGTGTGTGTGTGTGTGTGTGTGTGTGTGTGTGTGCTCACCGTGGGGTCTGTGTGTGTGTGTGTGTGTGTGTGTGCTCACCGTGGGGTCTGTCCAGAGAGAGCACTTGCGGCAGTGCCTACAGGGAGCGCCAGGGGAACGGGCGTGCTGACAGAAGTGGTTGTATCCACTGATTGGCTCTCGGCACAGGTAACACATGTAGCTTCCACAACGACACCACATCCTGTTACATCCCTCAGACTTCACCAGACCTGTTCCACACTTCACGCACTTCCTGACCCGAGCTGCTGTCATTCGCTCCTCACTGTAGGGGACAGAGAGGAGTTAGGACCCTAGTTAGGACCCTAGTTAAGACCCTAGTTAGGACCCTAGTTAGGACCCTAGTAAGCGCCCAACACCAGACCTGTTCCACACTTCCTGACCCGAGCTGCTGTCATCCGCTCCTCACTGTAGGGGACAGAGAGGAGTTAGGACCCTAGTTAGGACCCTAGTTAGGACCCTAGTAAGCGCCCAACACCAGACCTGTTCCACACTTCCTGACCCGAGCTGCTGTCATCCGCTCCTCACTGTAGGGGACAGAGAGGAGTTAGGACCCTAGTTAGGACCCTAGTTAGGACCCTAGTAAGCGCCCAACACCAGACCTGTTCCACACTTCCTGACCCGAGCTGCTGTCATCCGCTCCTCACTGTAGGGGATAGAGAGGAGTTAGGACCCTAGTTAGTAACCTAGATGGGACCATAGTTGGGACCCTAGTTGGTAACCTAGATGGGACCCTAGTTGGGACCCTGAATAGTCAGATCTGATGGTTCTGGCAAGTGTGTTTGTAGTGAGTGTATTAACACTGTGTGTGTTAGAGTGTGTGTGTGTGTGTGTGTGTGTCTGTGTGTGTGTGTGTTAGCATGTATTAACACTGTGTGTTTTAGAGTGTATGTGTGTGTGTGTTAGCGTGTATTAACACTGTGTGTGTTAGTGTGGAGAGACAGGAAGCACCCGCCTGCTAAACTTCCTGCCCAGTCATCCGGGAAACAGAGCTGTTTACCCAGTACCCTCTCTGTTGTGAGAGGAACAGGACACAGAGCAGGGTTTAGCTCCATGCCTGCACTAACACCTGGGGGGTATTCACTATGAACGAAACAGAACCAACCGAGTTTGTTCATTTAGAAAACACTCATGACCAACGCAACTAGGTCGGCCCTGTGACCAATCACAGCCCAGAGAGACAACAAGGTGATTGCACAGACGACACAGCTGATATGTCACTAGGTCGGCCCTGTGACCAATCACAGCCCAGAGAGACAACAAGGTGATTGCACAGACGACACAGCTGGTATGTCACTAGGTCGGCCCTGTGACCAATCACAGCCCAGAGAGTCAACAAGGTCATTGTACACTTGGTTTTCACTAGACAGCTTCCCGGTGGTCTGAGCTAAAAATGAACCATTAGATTGTTACCAACACAACACGACTTTCATTTGATTGCTTGGCCAATAAGATCAGCTTCAGTCATATCAGGTGACCTGGGGGGGTGGGACTACAGTAGGTCTCTTGCTTAATATGAGCCGTAGCTACTGGCATTATGACAGGATCCACTCAGAACGGATCCTAGGATTCTTCCATCGCTTCGGCATAAAAATGGCTTATCGGGGAAAATTGCCCGAATCCACTAATTTGAAGGGTGTCCACATACTTTTGTATATATAGTGTATGAGGGAGAGATAGCAAGGACCCCTCTCTCTCTGGTCAGGCACTTACAAGGCCACCTGCATGGACCATATTAACATATGAGGGAGAGATAGCAAGGACCCCTCTCTCTTTGGTCAGGCACTTACAAGGCCACCTGCATGGACCATATTAACATATGAGGGAGAGATAGCAAGGACCCCTCTCTCTTTGGTCAGGCACTTACAAGGCCACCTGCATGGACCATATTAACATATGAGGGAGAGATAGCAAGGACCCCTCTCTCTTTGGTCAGGCACTTACAAGGCCACCTGCGTGGACCATATTAACATATGAGGGAGAGATAGCAAGGACCCCTCTCTCTCTGGTCAGGCACTTACAAGGCCACCTGCATGGACCATATTAACATATGAGGGAGAGATAGCAAGGACCCCTCTCTCTCTGGTCAGGCACTTACAAGGCCACCTGCATGGACCATATTAACATATGAGGGAGAGATAGCAAGGACCCCTCTCTCTCTGGTCAGGCACTTACAAGGCCACCTGCATGGACCATATTAACATATGAGGGAGAGATAGCAAGGACCCCTCTCTCTCTGGTCAGGCACTTACAAGGCCACCTGCATGGACCATATTAACATATGAGGGAGAGATAGCAAGGACCCCTCTCTCTCTTTGGTCAGGCACTTACAAGGCCACCTGCATGGACCATATTAACATATGAGGGAGAGATAGCAAGGACCCCTCTCTCTCTGGTCAGGCACTTACAAGGCCACCCTCATGCGTATCTCATCTCGTTCCATGACCTGGTCACATGACTTCCCAGCATGCTCCTTCCACTGGACACGGCACTTCCTGCAGCTCTCCTGGAGAGAGGGGGAGAGGGGAGGAAAGGGGGGAGAGATTTGGTAAAAACAGTAATGTAGCATCCAAGGTTTAGGTTACCCCCCTAAATGACCCCCCCTAAATTAGTAGCGGGGGGAGAGAGGGAGGGGAGATTCAGTAAAAACAGTAATGTAGCATCCAAGGTATAGGTTACCCCCCTAAATTACCCCCCTAAATTAGTAGCGGGGGGAGAGAGGGAGGGGAGATTCAGTAAAAACAGTAATGTAGCATCCAAGGTATAGGTTACCCCCCTAAATGACTCCCCTAAATTAGTAGCGGGGGGAGAGAGGGAGGGGAGATTCAGTAAAAACAGTAATGTAGCATCCAAGGTATAGGTTACCCCCCTAAATGACTCCCCTAAATTAGTAGCGGGGGGAGAGAGGGAGGGGAGATTCAGTAAAAACAGTAATGTAGCATCCAAGGTATAGGTTACCCCCCCTAAATGACCCCCCCTAAATGAATATGTCAGAGATGGTCACATGTTCTCCTCCCCTCGTCTCAATCAAAACACAGGTTACAACATCCAACATCCAGGACGCAATAGTGAGACTTGAGACTGTAGAAATAATGGAAATGAGGGGAGAGGAAAGGAGGAGGAGAGGGGAGGGGAGAGGAAAGGAGGAGGAGAGGAAAGGGGAGAGGAAAGGAGGAGGAGAGGGGAGGGGAGAGGAAAGGAGGAGGAGAGGAAGGAGGAGGAGAGGGGAGGGGAGAGGAAAGGAGGAGGAGAGGTGAGGAGGATAGGGGACGGGAGAGGTGAGGAGGATAGGGGACGGGAGAGGTGAGGAGAGGGGAAAGGAGGAGGAGAGGGGAGGTGAGAGGAAAGGAGGAGGAGAGGGGAGAGGTGAGGAGAGGGGAGTGGAGAGGAAAGGAGGAGGAGATGGGAGGGGTGAGGAAAGGAGGAGGAGTGGGGAGGGGAGAGGAGAGGAGGAGAGGGGAGGGGAGAGGAGAGGAGGATAGGGGACGGGAGAGGAAAGGAGGAGGAGGAGACTGTAGAAATAATGGAAACGAGGGGAGAGGAGAGGAGGAGGAGACTGTAGAAATAATGGAAACGAGGGGAGAGGAGAGGAGGAGGAGACTGTAGAAATAATGGAAACGAGGGGAGAGGAAAGGAGGAGAGGGGAGGGGAGAGGAAAGGAGGGGTGAGAGAAATGGATGAGAGGGGAGAGGAAAGGAGGGGCGAGGTGAGAGGAGAGGAAAGGAAAGGGGAGGGGAGAGGAAAGGAGGGGCGAGGTGAAGGGAGAAGAGGAAAATCTCGGCTGGGTTGCAAAGTAGAACCAGTAGAATGTTTTAAAAAGGGAGTTGTCCTAAACCAAGTGTTCCCGAGCCACTGCAACAGACAGCAGCATTTAGCTACTGCCGCTACCACTGCAGAGGCTGCCTCAAACACTGACTAGCTGTGGCTCTGGGAGTGACTGAGTGACTGTGTGTGTGTGAGCGAGGGAGAGAAAGTGAGAGACAGAGGGAGAGAGAGAGAGAGAGGGAGAGAGAGAGAGAGAGAGAGAGAGAGAGAGAGAGAGAGAGAGACAGAGAGAGCGCCAGAGAGAGAGAGCGCGCGAGGGAGAGAGAGAGAGGGAGAGAGAGAGAGAGACAGAGAGGGAGGGAGAGAGAGAGAGGGAGAGAGCGAGAGACAGAGCGAGAGACAGAGAGAGAGAGAGGGAAGAAGGGAGAGAGACAGAGAGAGAGAGAGAGAGACAGAGAGAGAGAGAGAGGGAAGAAGGGAGAGAGACAGAGAGAGAGAGAGAGAGACAGAGAGAGAGAGAGAGGGAAGAAGGGAGAGAGAGAGAGAGAGAGACTGCAGCAGCAGAAGTGTGATCCGTCCCTGACTGCGTGGTTGCCTAGTAACAGCATCTCCACCGGCTCAACATGCTGAAGGACATCTGGGGGACACACTCAGTTTCATTAAGAAGAAGTGCATTGATGTCGTCGTCCCCACAGTGACCGTACGTACATATCCCAACCAGAAACCATGATTTACAGGCAACGTCCGCACTGAGCTAAACGGCTCAGTATCGTGGTCCCCAATTTCGTGGTATCCAATTGTTTTAGTAGCTACTATCTTGTCTCATCGCTACAACTCTCGTACGGGCTCGGGAGAGACGAAGGTCGAAAGGCTTGCGTCCTCCGAAACACAACCCAACGAAGCCGCACTGCTTCTTAACACAACGCCATCCAACCCGGAAGCCAGCCGCACCAATGTGTCGGAGGAAACACTGTGCACCTGGCTACCTTGGTTAGCACGCACTGCGCCCGGCCCGCCACAGGAGTCGCTGGTGCACGATGAGACAAGGACACCCCTACCGACCAAACCCTCCCTAACCCGGGCGACGCTAGGCCAATTGTGCGTCGCCTCATGGACGTCCCGGTCGCGCCCGGCTGCGACAGAGCCTGGAACCCAGAGTCTCACTGCGATGACCACTGCACCAACCGGGAGACCCAAAGCTGCAGTCTGGACACTAATCCAGACGCTTAAAAGAAATCCCGCTAAAGGAACACCGACGTGAGACGACAGCTCAGCGTTCAACACCACAATGCCCTTTCCCACCTGGACTAAAGGAACACCTACGTGAGAATGCTGTTCATTGACGACAGCTCAGCGTTCAACACCATAGTGCCCTTTCCCACCTGGACTAAAGGAACACCTACGTGGGACGACAGCTCAGCGTTCAACACCATAGTGCCCTTTCCCACCTGGACTAAAGGAACACCTACGTGGGATGACAGCTCAGCGTTCAACACCATAGTGCCCTTTCCCACCTGGACTAAAGGAACACCTACGTGGGATGACAGCTCAGCGTTCAACACCACACTGCCCTTTCCCACCTGGACTAAAGGAACACCTACGTGGGATGACAGCTCAGCGTTCAACACCATAGTGCCCTTTCCCACCTGGACTAAAGGAACACCTACGTGGGATGACAGCTCAGCGTTCAACACCACACTGCCCTTTCCCACCTGGACTAAAGGAACACCTACGTGGGATGACAGCTCAGCGTTCAACACCATAGTGCCCTTTCCCACCTGGACTAAAGGAACACCTACGTGGGACGACAGCTCAGCGTTCAACACCATAGTGCCCTTTCCCACCTGGACTAAAGGAACACCTACGTGGGACTACAGCTCAGCGTTCAACACCATAGTGCCCTTTCCCACCTGGACTAAAGGAACACCTACGTGGGACTACAGCTCAGCGTTCAACACCATAGTGCCCTTTCCCACCTGGACTAAAGGAACACCTACGTGGGACTACAGCTCAGCGTTCAACACCATAGTGCCCTTTCCCACCTGGACTAAAGGAACACCTACGTGGGACTACAGCTCAGCGTTCAACACCATAGTGCCCTTTCCCACCTGGACTAAAGGAACACCTACGTGGGACTACAGCTCAGCGTTCAACACCATAGTGCCCTTTCCCACCTGGACTAAAGGAACACCTACGTGGGACTACAGCTCAGCGTTCAACACCATAGTGCCCTTTCCCACCTGGACTAAAGGAACACCTACGTGGGACTACAGCTCAGCGTTCAACACCATAGTGCCCTTTCCCACCTGGACTAAAGGAACACCTACGTGGGACTACAGCTCAGCGTTCAACACCACACTGCCCTTTCCCACCTGGACTAAAGGAACACCTACGTGGGACTACAGCTCAGCGTTCAACACCACACTGCCCTTTCCCACCTGGACTAAAGGAACACCTACGTGGGACTACAGCTCAGCGTTCAACACCATAGTGCCCTTTCCCACCTGGACTAAAGGAACACCTACGTGGGACTACAGCTCAGCGTTCAACACCATAGTGCCCTTTCCCACCTGGACTAAAGGAACACCTACGTGGGACTACAGCTCAGCGTTCAACACCATAGTGCCCTTTCCCACCTGGACTAAAGGAACACCTACGTGGGACTACAGCTCAGCGTTCAACACCATAGTGCCCTTTCCCACCTGGACTAAAGGAACACCTACGTGGGACTACAGCTCAGCGTTCAACACCATAGTGCCCTTTCCCACCTGGACTAAAGGAACACCTACGTGGGACGACAGCTCAGCGTTCAACACCACACTGCCCTTTCCCACCTGGACTAAAGGAACACCTACGTGGGACTACAGCTCAGCGTTCAACACCATAGTGCCCTTTCCCACCTGGACTAAAGGAACACCTACGTGGGACGACAGCTCAGCGTTCAACACCATAGTGCCCTTTCCCACCTGGACTAAAGGAACACCTACGTGGGACGACAGCTCAGCGTTCAACACCATAGTGCCCTTTCCCACCTGGACTAAAGGAACACCGACGTGGGACTACAGCTCAGCGTTCAACACCATAGTGCCCTTTCCCACCTGGACTAAAGGAACACCTACGTGGGACGACAGCTCAGCGTTCAACACCATAGTGCCCTTTCCCACCTGGACTAAAGGAACACCGACGTGGGACTACAGCTCAGCGTTCAACACCATAGTGCCCTTTCCCACCTGGACTAAAGGAACACCTACGTGGGACTACAGCTCAGCGTTCAACACCATAGTGCCCTTTCCCACCTGGACTAAAGGAACACCTACGTGGGACGACAGCTCAGCGTTCAACACCACACTGCCCTTTCCCACCTGGACTAAAGGAACACCTACGTGGGACTACAGCTCAGCGTTCAACACCACACTGCCCTTTCCCACCTGGACTAAAGGAACACCTACGTGGGACGACAGCTCAGCGTTCAACACCACACTGCCCTTTCCCACCTGGACTAAAGGAACACCTACGTGGGACTACAGCTCAGCGTTCAACACCATAGTGCCCTTTCCCACCTGGACTAAAGGAACACCTACGTGGGACTACAGCTCAGCGTTCAACACCACACTGCCCTTTCCCACCTGGACTAAAGGAACACCGACGTGGGACTACAGCTCAGCGTTCAACACCATAGTGCCCTTTCCCACCTGGACTAAAGGAACACCTACGTGGGACGACAGCTCAGCGTTCAACACCATAGTGCCCTTTCCCACCTGGACTAAAGGAACACCTACGTGGGACTACAGCTCAGCGTTCAACACCACACTGCCCTTTCCCACCTGGACTAAAGGAACACCTACGTGGGACTACAGCTCAGCGTTCAACACCATAGTGCCCTTTCCCACCTGGACTAAAGGAACACCGACGTGGGACTACAGCTCAGCGTTCAACACCATAGTGCCCTTTCCCACCTGGACTAAAGGAACACCTACGTGGGACTACAGCTCAGCGTTCAACACCACACTGCCCTTTCCCACCTGGACTAAAGGAACACCTACGTGGGACTACAGCTCAGCGTTCAACACCACACTGCCCTTTCCCACCTGGACTAAAGGAACACCTACGTGGGACGACAGCTCAGCGTTCAACACCATAGTGCCCTTTCCCACCTGGACTAAAGGAACACCTACGTGGGACTACAGCTCAGCGTTCAACACCATAGTGCCCTTTCCCACCTGGACTAAAGGAACACCTACGTGGGACTACAGCTCAGCGTTCAACACCACACTGCCCTTTCCCACCTGGACTAAAGGAACACCTACGTGGGACTACAGCTCAGCGTTCAACACCATAGTGCCCTTTCCCACCTGGACTAAAGGAACACCTACGTGGGACGACAGCTCAGCGTTCAACACCATAGTGCCCTTTCCCACCTGGACTAAAGGAACACCTACGTGGGACTACAGCTCAGCGTTCAACACCACACTGCCCTTTCCCACCTGGACTAAAGGAACACCGACGTGGGACTACAGCTCAGCGTTCAACACCATAGTGCCCTTTCCCACCTGGACTAAAGGAACACCTACGTGGGACTACAGCTCAGCGTTCAACACCACACTGCCCTTTCCCACCTGGACTAAAGGAACACCTACGTGGGACTACAGCTCAGCGTTCAACACCACACTGCCCTTTCCCACCTGGACTAAAGGAACACCTACGTGGGACTACAGCTCAGCGTTCAACACCATAGTGCCCTTTCCCACCTGGACTAAAGGAACACCTACGTGGGACGACAGCTCAGCGTTCAACACCATAGTGCCCTTTCCCACCTGGACTAAAGGAACACCTACGTGGGACTACAGCTCAGCGTTCAACACCACACTGCCCTTTCCCACCTGGACTAAAGGAACACCTACGTGGGACTACAGCTCAGCGTTCAACACCATAGTGCCCTTTCCCACCTGGACTAAAGGAACACCTACGTGGGACGACAGCTCAGCGTTCAACACCATAGTGCCCTTTCCCACCTGGACTAAAGGAACACCTACGTGGGACTACAGCTCAGCGTTCAACACCACACTGCCCTTTCCCACCTGGACTAAAGGAACACCTACGTGGGACTACAGCTCAGCGTTCAACACCACAGTGCCCTTTCCCACCTGGACTAAAGGAACACCTACGTGGGACTACAGCTCAGCGTTCAACACCATAGTGCCCTTTCCCACCTGGACTAAAGGAACACCTACGTGGGATGACAGCTCAGCGTTCAACACCATAGTGCCCTTTCCCACCTGGACTAAAGGAACACCTACGTGGGACTACAGCTCAGCGTTCAACACCACACTGCCCTTTCCCACCTGGACTAAAGGAACACCTACGTGGGACTACAGCTCAGCGTTCAACACCATAGTGCCCTTTCCCACCTGGACTAAAGGAACACCTACGTGGGACTACAGCTCAGCGTTCAACACCACACTGCCCTTTCCCACCTGGACTAAAGGAACACCTACGTGGGACGACAGCTCAGCGTTCAACACCATAGTGCCCTTTCCCACCTGGACTAAAGGAACACCTACGTGGGACGACAGCTCAGCGTTCAACACCATAGTGCCCTTTCCCACCTGGACTAAAGGAACACCTACGTGGGACTACAGCTCAGCGTTCAACACCATAGTGCCCTTTCCCACCTGGACTAAAGGAACACCTACGTGGGACTACAGCTCAGCGTTCAACACCATAGTGCCCTTTCCCACCTGGACTAAAGGAACACCTACGTGGGACTACAGCTCAGCGTTCAACACCATAGTGCCCTTTCCCACCTGGACTAAAGGAACACCTACGTGGGACTACAGCTCAGCGTTCAACACCATAGTGCCCTTTCCCACCTGGACTAAAGGAACACCTACGTGGGACTACAGCTCAGCGTTCAACACCACACTGCCCTTTCCCACCTGGACTAAAGGAACACCTACGTGGGACTACAGCTCAGCGTTCAACACCATAGTGCCCTTTCCCACCTGGACTAAAGGAACACCGACGTGGGACGACAGCTCAGCGTTCAACACCAGGCTTTGTCCCCTCCTGTACTCCCTGCTGTACTCCCTGCTGTACTCCCTCCTGTACTCCCCTGTTCACCCACGACTACGTGACCAAGCACCATCATTAAGTTTGCCGACCACACAACGAATGGTAGGCCTGATCACCGTCAACGATGAAGACAGCCAATAGGGGAGGAGGTCAAAGACCTGGCAAGTGTGGTGCCAGGACAACAACCTCTCCCTCAACGTCAGCAAGACTAATGAGCTAAATCGTGGACTACAGGAAATGGAGGTCTGAACACGCCCTCCCTCATTGTGGTGGGCTGTGGCTGTGGTGAAGCAGGTCGAGAGGTTCAAGTTCCTCGCTGTTCAAAAGTGTTATGTAATGTCATGTCATATTTTTTATTGTATAGAACTTCCTTAATATTACAGGACCCCCAGAAGAAAAGCAGGGTGTTCCTCTGTCCAGTGTCTGTGTTCTGATGGTTCATGATGGCCTTAGTAGAGCAGTGGGTTAGCATTAGCCTGTTAGCTATAGAACCTGTCTCCATGATAGCAGAGCAGTGGGTTAGCATTAGCCTGTTAGCTATAGAACCTGTCTCCATGATAGCAGAGCAGTGGGTTAGCATTAGCCAGTTAGCTATAGCGCCTGTCTCCATGATAGCAGAGCAGTGGGTTAGCATTAGCCAGTTAGCTATAGAACCTGTCTCCATGATAGCAGAGCAGTGGGTTAGCATTAGCCAGTTAGCTATAGCGCCTGTCTCCATGATAGCAGAGCAGTGGGTTAGCATTAGCCAGTTAGCTATAGCGCCTGTCTCCATGATAGCAGAGCAGTGGGTTAGTATTAGCCAGTTCACTATAGAGCCTGTCTCCATGATAGCAGAGCAGTGGGTTAGCATTAGCCAGTTAGCTATAGAGCCTGTCTCCATGATAGCAGAGCAGTGGGTTAGCATTAGCCAGTTAGCTATAGCGCCTGTCTCCATGATAGCAGAGCAGTGGGTTAGCATTAGCCAGTTAGCTATATAGCCTGTCTCCATGATGGCCTTAGTAGAGCAGTGGGTTAGCATTAGCCTGTTAGCTATAGAACCTGTCTCCATGATAGCAGAGCAGTGGGTTAGCATTAGCCAGTTAGCTATAGCGCCTGTCTCCATGATAGCAGAGCAGTGGGTTAGTATTAGCCAGTTCGCTATAGAGCCTGTCTCCATGATAGTAGAGCAGTGGGTTATCATTAGCCAGTTAGCTATAGAGCCTGTCTCCATGATAGTAGAGCAGCGGGTTATCATTAGCCAGTTCGCTATAGAGCCTGTCTCCATGATAGTAGAGCAGTGGGTTATCATTAGCCAGTTCGCTATAGAGCCTGTCTCCATGATAGTAGAGCAGTGGGTTATCATTAGCCAGTTCGCTATAGAGCCTGTCTCCATGATAGCAGAGCAGTGGGTTAGCATTAGCCAGTTAGCTATATAGCCTGTCTCCATGATGGCCTTAGTAGAGCAGTGGGTTAGCATTAGCCTGTTAGCTATAGAACCTGTCTCCATGATAGCAGAGCAGTGGGTTAGCATTAGCCAGTTAGCTATAGAGCCTGTCTCCATGATAGCAGAGCAGTGGGTTAGCATTAGCCAGTTAGCTATAGCGCCTGTCTCCATGATAGCAGAGCAGTGGGTTAGCATTAGCCAGTTAGCTATATAGCCTGTCTCCATGATGGCCTTAGTAGAGCAGTGGGTTAGCATTAGCCTGTTAGCTATAGAACCTGTCTCCATGATAGCAGAGCAGTGGGTTAGCATTAGCCAGTTAGCTATAGCGCCTGTCTCCATGATAGCAGAGCAGTGGGTTAGTATTAGCCAGTTCGCTATAGAGCCTGTCTCCATGATAGTAGAGCAGTGGGTTATCATTAGCCAGTTCGCTATAGCGCCTGTCTCCATGATAGCAGAGCAGTGGGTTATCATTAGCCAGTTCGCTATAGAGCCTGTCTCCATGATAGCAGAGCAGTGGGTTAGCATTAGCCAGTTAGCTATAGAGCAGAGCAGTGGGTTAGCATTAGCTAACCCAGACAATAGGGAGGGAGAGAGGAGAGGGAAGGAGTGGATGAATAAAGACAGTGAAATATCACACCCTTGTGGCAACAGCCAGAGGACGGGCATGAGTGTGTGTATATTCAGTGTGTATATTCAGTGTGTATATTCAGTGTGTGTGTATTCAGTGTGTGTATACATGAGAGTGTGTGTACATGAGTGTGTGTATATGAGAGTGTGTGTGTATATGAGAGAGTGTGTGTATATGAGAGAGTGTGTGTATATGAGAGAGTGTGTGTATATGAGAGAGTGTGTGTATATGAGAGAGTGTGTGTATATGAGAGAGTGTGTGTATTCAGTGTGTATATTCAGTGTGTGTATATGAGAGAGTGTGTGTATTCAGTGTGTATATATTCAGTGTGTGTATATGAGAGAGTGTGTGTATTCAGTGTGTGTATTCAGTGTGTGTATATTCAGTGTGTGTATATGAGAGAGTGTGTGTATTCAGTGTGTGTATATTCAGTGTGTGTATATGAGAGAGTGTGTGTATTCAGTGTGTATATTCAGTGTGTGTATATTCAGTGTGTGTATATGAGAGAGTGTGTATAATCAGTGTGTATATTCAGTGTGTGTATATGAGAGTGTGTGTATATGAGAGAGTGTGTGTATTCAGTGTGTATATTCAGTGTGTGTATATTCAGTGTGTGTATATGAGAGAGTGTGTGTATATGAGAGAGTGTGTGTATTCAGTGTGTGTATAATCAGTGTGTGTATATTCAGTGTGTGTATATGAGAGAGTGTGTGTATTCAGTGTGTGTATAATCAGTGTGTGTATATTCAGTGTGTGTATATGAGAGGGTGTGTGTATTCAGTGTGTGTATATGAGAGGGTGTGTGTATTCAGTGTGTGTATATGAGAGTGTGTATATTCAGTGTGTGTATATGAGAGTGTGTGTATTCAGTGTGTCTCTCATCCTCTCCTCTGATTCAGATGTCCACTCCCTTCCTCTCTGCAGGAACAGCCCTTATAAGGAAACAGAAGGCTCTTACACACAATCTGATTGGGTGGGAGCTGCTGTTGGTGTGGCAGAGGGGAGGAGGGAGAGAGGGGAGTTGGCTCTCTGGAATGAGGTACGGACAGAGCACATGGTCTGGGGAGGGGAAAGAGGTACGGTCAGAGCACATGGTCTGGGGAGGGGTTAAGAGGTACGGTCAGAGCACATGGTCTGGTGAGGGGAAAGAGGTACGGTCAGAGCACATGGTCTGGGGAGGGGTTAAGAGGTACGGTCAGAGCACATGGTCTGGGGAGGGGAAAGAGGTACGGTCAGAGCACATGGTCTGGGGAGGGGAAAGAGGTACGGTCAGAGCACATGGTCTGGGGAGGGGAAAGAGGTACGGTCAGAGCACATGGTCTGGGGAGGGGAAAGAGGTACGGTCAGAGCACATGGTCTGGGGAAAGAGGTACGGTCAGAGCACATGGTCTGGGGAGAGGAAAGAGGTACGGTCAGAGCACATGGTCTGGGGAAAGAGGAGCTCCCCCAACACAGATATACTGCCGAAGTGTGTGTGACTCCTCACACACACACACACACACACACACACACACACACACACACACATATACAATTATTAAATTGCAGTTTATTGCCCATCTGCAGTGCTCATGCCTCCTTGCAGCATGCCTATTTTTTTGTACCTTTATTTAACTCGGCAAGTCAGTTAAGATCAAATTCTTATTTTCAATGACAGTCTAGGAACAGTGGGTTAACTGTCTTGTTCAGAGGCAGAACAACAGATTTGTACCTTGTCAGCTCGGGGGATTCGTTTTTGCAACCTTTCGGTTACTAGTCCAACGCTCTAACCACTAGGCTAACTGTCGCCCTACAAATCTCATAACCACATGTGGAAAACAGTGTGTGTGCGTGTGTGTGTGTGTGTGTGTGTGTCAGTCGGTCAGACAGAAACCAGGGAAGAGAATCTGGGTCAAACATGATCTGAAACACATTTGACATGGATGGAAAACTGGTTTCAACCAATGGGAGGGCAGGACAAGAAGGGCGTGGCATGAGAGTAGTATTGAGCTCTTCCTCACATCACTGTGTGTGTGTGTGAGAGAGAGAGAGTGTGTACTTAGCCCCAGGAATGCAGTGTCACACACTGAGGAGGAGGAGACAGAGAGAGGAAACCTAGATTAGTCATGGAGCTCTGTCTCCATCTACAGGACAGAGAGGAGAGAACTACAGGACAGAGAGGAGAGAACTACAGGACAGAGAGGAGAGAACTACAGGACAGAGAGGAGAGAACTACAGGACAGAGAGGAGAGAACTACAGGACAGAGAGGAGAGAACTACAGGACAGAGAGGACAGAACTACAGGACAGAGAGGAGAGAACTACAGGACAGAGAGGAGAGAACTACAAGACAGAGAGGACAGAACTACAGGACAGAGAGGAGAGAACTACAAGACAGAGAGGAGAGAACTACAGGACAGAGAGGACAGAACTACAGGACAGAGAGGAGAGAACTACAGGACAGAGAGGAGAGAACTACAGGACAGAGAGGAGAGAACTACAGGACAGAGAGGAGAGAACTACAGGACAGAGAGGAGAGAACTACAGGACAGAGAGGAGACAACTACAGGACAGAGAGGAGACAACTACAGGACAGAGAGGAGAGAACTACAGGACAGAGAGGAGAGAACTACAGGACAGAGAGGAGAGAACTACAGGACAGAGAGGAGAGAACTACAGGACAGAGAGGAGAGAACTACAGGACAGAGAGGAGAGAACTACAGGACAGAGAGGAGAGAACTACAGGACAGAGAGGAGAGAACTACAGGACAGAGAGGAGAGAACTGCAGGACAGAGAGGAGAGAACTACAGGACAGAGAGGAGAGAACTACAGGACAGAGAGGAGAGAACTACAGGACAGAGAGGAGAGAACTACAGGACAGAGAGGAGAGAACTACAGGACAGAGAGAGATGCAGGGAGGAAGACTAGATCAGTCATGGAGCTCTGTCTCCATCTACAGGACAGAGGGGAGAACTACATCTCAAGACATCAGTCAGTAAGTTAAAGTTTGTACGCAAATGGGTCTTCCAAATGGACAATGACCCCAAGCATACTTCCAAAGTTGTGGCAAAATGGCTTAAGGACAACAACGTCAAGGTATTGGAGTGGCCATCACAAAGCCCTGACCTCAATCCTATAGAAAATGTATGGACAGAACTGAAAAAGTGTGTGCGAGCTAGGAGGCCTACAAACCTGACTCAGTTACACCAGCTCTGTCAGGAGGCCTACAAACCTGACTCAGTTACACCAGCTCTGTCAGGAGGCCTACAAACCTGACTCAGTTACACCAGCTCTGTCAGGAGGCCTACAAACCTGACTCAGTTACACCAGCTCTGTCAGGAGGCCTACAAACCTGACTCAGTTACACCAGCTCTGCAAGGAGGCCTACAAACCTGACTCAGTTACACCAGCTCTGTCAGGAGGCCTACAAACCTGACTCAGTTACACCAGCTCTGTCAGGAGGCCTACAAACCTGACTCAGTTACACCAGCTCTGTCAGGAGGCCTACAAACCTGACTCAGTTACACCAGCTCTGTCAGGAGGCCTACAAACCTGACTCAGTTACACCAGCTCTGTCAGGAGGCCTACAAACCTGACTCAGTTACACCAGCTCTGTCAGGAGGCCTACAAACCTGACTCAGTTACACCAGCTCTGTCAGGAGGCCTACAAACCTGACTCAGTTACACCAGCTCTGTCAGGAGGCCTACAAACCTGACTCAGTTACACCAGCTCTGTCAGGAGGCCTACAAACCTGACTCAGTTACACCAGCTCTGTCAGGAGGCCTACAAACCTGACTCAGTTACACCAGCTCTGTCAGGAGGCCTACAAACCTGACTCAGTTACACCAGCTCTGCAAGGAGGCCTACAAACCTGACTCAGTTACACCAGCTCTGTCAGGAGGCCTACAAACCTGACTCAGTTACACCAGCTCTGTCAGGAGGCCTACAAACCTGACTCAGTTACACCAGCTCTGTCAGGAGGCCTACAAACCTGACTCAGTTACACCAGCTCTGTCAGGAGGCCTACAAACCTGACTCAGTTACACCAGCTCTGTCAGGAGGCCTACAAACCTGACTCAGTTACACCAGCTCTGTCAGGAGGCCTACAAACCTGACTCAGTTACACCAGCTCTGTCAGGAGGCCTACAAACCTGACTCAGTTACACCAGCTCTGCAAGGAGGCCTACAAACCTGACTCAGTTACACCAGCTCTGTCAGGAGGCCTACAAACCTGACTCAGTTACACCAGCTCTGTCAGGAGGCCTACAAACCTGACTCAGTTACACCAGCTCTGTCAGGAGGCCTACAAACCTGACTCAGTTACACCAGCTCTGTCAGGAGGCCTACAAACCTGACTCAGTTACACCAGCTCTGTCAGGAGGCCTACAAACCTGACTCAGTTACACCAGCTCTGTCAGGAGGCCTACAAACCTGACTCAGTTACACCAGCTCTGTCAGGAGGCCTACAAACCTGACTCAGTTACACCAGCTCTGTCAGGAGGCCTACAAACCTGACTCAGTTACACCAGCTCTGTCAGGAGGCCTACAAACCTGACTCAGTTACACCAGCTCTGCAAGGAGGCCTACAAACCTGACTCAGTTACACCAGCTCTGTCAGGAGGCCTACAAACCTGACTCAGTTACACCAGCTCTGTCAGGAGGCCTACAAACCTGACTCAGTTACACCAGCTCTGTCAGGAGGCCTACAAACCTGACTCAGTTACACCAGCTCTGTCAGGAGGCCTACAAACCTGACTCAGTTACACCAGCTCTGTCAGGAGGCCTACAAACCTGACTCAGTTACACCAGCTCTGTCAGGAGGCCTACAAACCTGACTCAGTTACACCAGCTCTGTCAGGAGGCCTACAAACCTGACTCAGTTACACCAGCTCTGTCAGGAGGCCTACAAACCTGACTCAGTTACACCAGCTCTGTCAGGAGGCCTACAAACCTGACTCAGTTACACCAGCTCTGTCAGGAGGCCTACAAACCTGACTCAGTTACACCAGCTCTGTCAGGAGGCCTACAAACCTGACTCAGTTACACCAGCTCTGTCAGGAGGCCTACAAACCTGACTCAGTTACACCAGCTCTGTCAGGAGGCCTACAAACCTGACTCAGTTACACCAGCTCTGTCAGGAGGAATGGGACCCCCAACCTGTTAAAGACAACCTGGACCCCCTACCTGTTAAAGACAACCTGGACCCCTACCTGTTAAAGACAGGTCCAGACAACCTGGACCCCCTACCTGTTAAAGACAGGTCCAGACAACCTGGACCCCCTACCTGTTAAAGACAACCTGGACCCCCTACCTGTTAAAGACAACCTGGACCCCTACCTGTTAAAGACAGGTCCAGACAACCTGGACCCCCTACCTGTTAAAGACAGGTCCAGACAACCTGGACCCCTACCTGTTAAAGACAGGTCCAGACAACCTGGACCCCCTACCTGTTAAAGACAGGTCCAGACAACCTGGACATCTACCTGTTAAAGACAGGTCCAGACAACCTGGACCCCCTACCTGTTAAAGACAGGTCCAGACAACCTGGACCCCCTATCTGTTAAAGACAGGTCCAGACAACCTGGACCCCCTACCTGTTAAAGACAGGTCCAGACAACCTGGACCCCTACCTGTTAAAGACAGGTCCAGACAACCTGGACCCCTACCTGTTAAAGACAGGTCCAGACAACCTGGACCCCCTACCTGTTAAAGACAGGTCCAGACAACCTGGACCCCCTATCTGTTAAAGACAGGTCCAGACAACCTGGACCCCCTACCTGTTAAAGACAGGTCCAGACAACCTGGACCCCTACCTGTTAAAGACAGGTCCAGACAACCTGGACCCACTACCTGTTAAAGACAACCTGGACCCCCTACCTGTTAAAGACAGGTCCAGACAACCTGGACCCCCTACCTGTTAAAGACAGGTCCAGACAACCTGGCCCCCCCTACCTGTTAAAGACAGGTCCAGACAACCTGGACCCCCTACCTGTTAAAGACAGGTCCAGACAACCTGGACCCCCTACCTGTTAAAGACAGGTCCAGACAACCTGGACCCCCTACCTGTTAAAGACAACCTGGACCCCTACCTGTTAAAGACAGGTCCAGACAACCTGGACCCCCTACCTGTTAAAGACAACCTGGACCCCTACCTGTTAAAGACAGGTCCAGACAACCTGGACCCCCTACCTGTTAAAGACAGGTCCAGACAACCTGGACCCCCTACCTGTTAAAGACAGGTCCAGACAACCTGGACCCCCTACCTGTTAAAGACAGGTCCAGACAACCTGGACCCCCTACCTGTTAAAGACAGGTCCAGACAACCTGGACCCACTACCTGTTAAAGACAGGTCCAGACAACCTGGACCCCCTACCTGTTAAAGACAGGCCCAGACAACCTGGACCCCCTACCTGTTAAAGACAGGTCCAGACAACCTGGACCCACTACCTGTTAAAGACAACCTGGACCCACTACCTGTTAAAGACAACCTGGACCCCTACCTGTTAAAGACAGGTCCAGACAACCTGGACCCACTACCTGTTAAAGACAACCTGGACCCCCTACCTGTTAAAGACAGGTCCAGACAACCTGGACCCCCTACCTGTTAAAGACAACCTGGACCCCTACCTGTTAAAGACAGCAGCTGGTATTATTACTGAACCTGAGGCTCACATTTTCAACTTAAGTCTCTTGATCAATCTCCATACCCAGCATTTTGGAAATCAGCTGATGTCCTCCCACTGCTAAAAGGGTGGAGATTCCTCAGATGCTAATAACTATCGTCCTCGATCTAAACTCCCTATCCTGGACAAAGTCTATGAACTCCCTATCCTGGACAAAGTCTATGAACTCCCTATCCTGGACAAAGTCTATGAACTCCCTATCCTGGACAAAGTCTATGAACTCCCTATCCTGGACAAAGTCTCTAAACTCCCTATCCTGGACAAAGTCTATGAACTCCCTATCCTGGACAAAGTCTCTAAACTCCCTATCCTGGACAAAGTCTATGAATCCCTAGTGAACTCTATCCTGGACAAAGTCTATGAATCCCCAGTGAACTCCCTATCCTGGACAAAGTCTACGAACCCCTAGTGAACTCTGTATCCTGGACAAAGTCTATGAATCCCCAGTGAACTCTGTATCCTGGACAAAGTCTACGAACCCCTAGTGAACTCTGTATCCTGGACAAAGTCTATGAATCCATAGTGAACTCTGTATCCTGGACAAAGTCTACGAACCCCTAGTGAACTCTTTATCCTGGACAAAGTCTACGAACCCCTAGTGAACTCCCTATCCTGGACAAAGTCTATGAATCCATAGTGAACTCCCTATCCTGGACAAAGTCTATGAATCCCTAGTGAACTCCCTATCCTGGACAAAGTCTACGAACCCCTAGTGAACTCCCTATCCTGGACAAAGTCTACGAACCCCTAGTGAACTCCCTATCCTGGACAAAGTCTACGAACCCCTAGTGAACTCCCTATCCTGGACAAAGTCTTATTATGGATCCCCATTTAGTTCCTGCCAAGGCAGCAGCTACTCTTCCTGGGGTTTATTATGGATCCCCGTTAGTTCCTGTTAAGGCAGCAGCTACTCTTCCTGGGGTTTATTATGGATCCCCATTATATCCTGCCAAGGCAGCAGCTACTCTTCCTGGGGTTTATTATGGATCCCCATTAGTTCCTGCCAAGGCAGCAGCTACTCTTCCTGGGGTTTATTATGAATCCCCATTAGTTCCTGCAGCAGCTACTCTTCCTGGGGTTTATTATGGATCCCCATTAGTTCCTGCCAAGGCAGCAGCTACTCTTCCTGGGGTTTATTATGGATCCCCATTAGTTCCTGCCAAGGCAGCAGCTACTCTTCCTGGGGTTTATTATGGATCCCCATTAGTTCCTGCCAAGGCAGCAGCTACTCTTCCTGGGGTTTATTATGGATCCCCATTAGTTCCTGCCAAGGCAGCAGCTACTCTTCCTGGGGTTTATTATGGATCCCCATTAGTTCCTGCCAAGGCAGCAGCTACTCTTCCTGGGGTTTATTATGGATCCCCATTAGTTCCTGTTAAGGCAGCAGCTACTCTTCCTGGGGTTTATTATGGATCCCCATTAGTTCCTGCCAAGGCAGCAGCTACTCTTCCTGGGGTTTATTATGGATCCCCATTAGTTCCTGCCAAGGCAGCAGCTACTCTTCCTGGGGTTTATTATGGATCCCCATTAGTTCCTGCCAAGGCAGCAGCTACTCTTCCTGGGGTTTATTATGGATCCCCATTAGTTCCTGTTAAGGCAGCAGCTACTCTTCCTGGGGTTTATTATGGATCCCCATTAGTTCCTGTCAAGGCAGCAGCTACTCTTCTACTAGGGCCTGTAGGACCTGCCTTGTTGATAGTGTTGTTAAGAAGGTAGAAACTAGGGCCTGTAGGACCTGCCTTGTTGATAGTGCTGTTAAGAAGGTAGAAACTAGGGCCTGTAGGACCTGCCTTGTTGATAGTGCTGTTAAGAAGGTAGAAACTAGGGCCTGTAGGACCTGCCTTGTTGATAGTGTTGTTAAGAAGGTAGAAACTAGGGCCTGTAGGACCTGCCTTGTTGATAGTGCTGTTAAGAAGGTAGAAACTAGGGCCTGTAGGACCTGCCTTGTTGATAGTGCTGTTAAGAAGGTAGAAACTAGGGCCTGTAGGACCTGCCTTGTTGATAGTGTTGTTAAGAAGGTAGAAACTAGGGCCTGTAGGACCTGCCTTGTTGATAGTGTTGTTAAGAAGGTAGAAACTAGGGCCTGTAGGACCTGCCTTGTTGATAGTGGTGTTAAGAAGGTAGAAACTAGGGCCTGTAGGACCTGCCTTGTTGATAGTGTTGTTAAGAAGGTAGAAACTAGGGCCTGTAGGACCTGCCTTGTTGATAGTGGTGTTAAGAAGGTAGAAACTAGGGCCTGTAGGACCAGCCTTGTTGATAGTGTTGTTAAGAAGGTAGAAACTAGGGCCTGTAGGACCTGCCTTGTTGATAGTGCTGTTAAGAAGGTAGAAACTAGGGCCTGTAGGACCTGCCTTGTTGATAGTGTCGTTCAGAAGGTAGTTTGTTCCATCTCACGTGATTTATACCTTGACTGAGGGACAGTATCCGACACGCGTGTCAACTCACCTTCCGACAGCGAGGGTTGGGACAGCTGAACAGCGACACACCTTTATCCAACAACGCTGGGAAGTTACAGGACGGACAACTGGAGATAAAAGACAGGAAAAGACCGATGCAGGTCAGAAAATTCTAGAAACCATTTCTGTGACAGACAGAGAGAGAGACAGACAGGCAGACAGACAGACAGAGACCAACAGAGATCCTATTAAATGACTAGATGTCATAAACCTTCAAAGTTCTAGAATTTAGTTGAAAATGGCGGCCATCTTGTTCAGGTAGAAATCCAAAAACCCAGTAAAACATCTAAACATCCATCTTGTTTAAAGGCTGGTTTATAGTCCGTCTATCGACATGTCTCTAGAACATTCTATTGTCGTCTGACATCTTGTTTAAAGGCTGGTTTATAGTCCGTCTATCGACATGTCTCTAGAACATTCTATTGTCTAAACATCCATCTTGTTTAAAGGCTGGTTTATAGTCCCGTCTATCGACATGTCTCTAGAACATTCTATTGTCTAAACATCCATCTTGTTTAAAGGCTGGTTTATAGTCCGTCTATCGACATGTCTCTAGAACATTCTATTGTCTAAACATCCATCTTGTTTAAAGGCTGGTTTATAGTCCGTCTATCGACATGTCTCTAGAACATTCTATTGTCTAAACATCCAACTTGTTTAAAGGCTGGTTTATAGTCCGTCTATCGACATGTCTCTAGAACATTCTATTGTCGTCTGACATCTTGTTTAAAGGCTGGTTTATAGTCCGTCTATCGACATCACAAGGTGGTTCATGTCCATTCTAGTATTTGTAACACCACGGTTACCCAACTCCCTGAACAACATGGCCGACCTTTAGACAATCACAAGAAGGTTCATGTCTAGTATTTGTATCATCATACCGTACTAGTTCGTCGGCGCAGGTCGCGGCCACGGCCTCTTCAGCCTGTCTCTCGTAGTATTTACACAACACCGTGTCCGGCAACACCTTTTCCAACTCGCACACCGGGAAGGAACAGGGACAGCCTGCTTCCATACAGCTGAGAGAGGACTGGAACACAGAAACACCCTGTTAACAGCCTGCTTCCATACAGCTGAGAGAGGACTGGAACACAGAGACACCCTGTTAACACCTCAACCACACAGCTGAGAGAGGACTGGAACACAGAGACACCCTGTTAACAGCCTGCTTCCATACAGCTGAGAGAGGACTGGAACACAGAGACACCCTGTTAACACCTCAACCACACAGCTGAGAGAGGACTGGAACACAGAGACACCCTGTTAACAGCCTGCTTCCATACAGCTGAGAGAGGACTGGAACACAGAGACACCCTGTTAACACCTAGACCACACAGCTGAGAGAGGACTGGAACACAGAGACACCCTGTTAACTGAGAGAGGACTGGAACACAGAGACACCCTGTTAACACCTCAACCACACAGCTGAGAGAGGACTGGAACACAGAGACACCCTGTTAACACCTAGACCACACAGCTGAGAGAGGACTGGAACACAGAGACACCCTGTTAACACCTAGACCACACAGCTGAGAGAGGACTGGAACACAGAGACACCCTGTTAACACCTAGACCACACAGCTGAGAGAGGACTGGAACACAGAAACACCCTGTTAACACCTAGACCACACAGCGTACCCACCCCCACATACCTGTCCCGACCCGAACACGGCCTCCTCGGCATATTTAACCAGACATTCTTTACAGAAGAGATGTCCATCAGAACACTGGGTCATCTTCTCGAAGGCAAAGTCCCCACAGCAACACCCACACTCTATCAGCTGTCCGTCCTACAGAGAGAGAGAGAGAGAGAGAGAGAGAGAGAGAGAGAGAGAGAGAGAGAGAGAGAGAGAGAGAGAGAGAGAGAGAGAGATGTTCACTACACAACCCAACACCCACACTATCAGCTGTCCGTCCTACAGAGAGAGAGAGAGAGAGAGAGATGTTCACTACACAACCCAACACCCACACTCTATCAGCTGTCCGTCCTACAGAGAGAGAGAGAGAGAGAGAGAGAGAGAGAGAGAGAGAGAGAGAGAGAGAGAGAGAGAGATGTTCACTACACAACCCAACACCCACACTCTATCAGCTGTCCGTCCTACAGAGAGAGAGAGAGAGAGAGAGATGTTCACTACACAACCCAACACCCAGGTAGTGAGAGGTAGAGAGAGAGGTAGAGAGAGGTAGAGAGAGAGGTAGAGAGAGAGAGAGAGGAAGTGAGAGGTAGAGAGAGAGGAAGTGAGAGAGGAAGTGAGAGAGACAGAGAGAGGAAGTGAGAGAGACAGAGAGAGAGGAAGTGAGAGGTAGAGAGAGAGGAAGTGAGAGAGACAGAGAGAGGAAGTGAGAAGTAGAGAGAGAGGAAGTGAGAGGTAGAGAGAGAGGGAGTGAGAGAGACAGAGAGAGAGGAAGTGGTGTTTGGGTAGATGTACCTTCTCATACTCCTCCTCATTAACCTGCAGAGCCAGCAGGAAGTCTTCATGCTGCACAGAGAGAGAACATCATGATCATCAGTTATATAACAGACCCCTCATCAGTTATATAACAGACCCCTCATCAGATATATAACAGACCCTGACCCCTCATCAGATATATAACAGACCCCTCATCAGATATATAGCAGACCCCTCATCAGATATATAACAGACCCCTCATCAGTTATATAACAGACCCCTCATCAGTTATATAGCAGACCCCTCATCAGATATATAACAGACCCTGACCCCTCATCAGTTATATAGCAGACCCCTCATCAGATATATAACAGACCCCTCATCAGATATATAACAGACCCCTCATCAGATATATAACAGACCCCTCATCAGATATATAACAGACCCCTCATCAGTTATATAACAGACCCCTCATCAGATATATAGCAGACCCCTCATCAGATATATAACAGACCCCTCATCAGATATATAACAGACCCCTCATCAGATATATAACAGACCCCTCATCAGATATATAGCAGACCCCTCATCAGATATATAACAGACCCCTCATCAGATATATAACAGACCCCTCATCAGATATATAACAGACCCCTCATCAGATATATAACAGACCCCTCATCAGATATATAACAGACCCCTCATCAGATATATAGCAGACCCCTCATCAGATATATAACAGACCCCTCATCAGATATATAACAGACCCCTCATCAGTAATATAACAGACCCCTCATCAGATATATAACAGACCCCTCATCAGATATATAACAGACCCCTTATCAGTTATATAACAGACCCCTCATCAGATATATAACAGACCCCTCATCAGATATATAACAGACCCCTCATCAGTTATATAACAGACCCCTCATCAGTTATATAACAGACCCCTCATCAGATATATAACAGACCCCTCATCAGATATATAACAGACCCCTCATCAGATATATAACAGACCCCTCATCAGATATATAACAGACCCCTCATCAGATATATAACAGACCCCTCATCAGATATATAACAGACCCCTCATCAGATATATAACAGACCCCTCATCAGATATATAACAGACCCCTCATCAGATATATAACAGACCCCTCATCAGATATATAACAGACCCCTCATCAGATATATAACAGACCCCTCATCAGTAATATAACAGACCCCTCATCAGATATATAACAGACCCCTCATCAGATATATAGCAGACCCCTCATCAGTTATATAACAGACCCCTCATCAGTTATATAACAGACCCCTCATCAGTTATATAACAGACCCCTCATCAGATATATAACAGACCCCTCATCAGATATATAACAGACACCTCATCAGATATATAACAGACCCTGACCCCTCATCAGATATATAACAGACCCCTCATCAGATATATAGCAGACCCCTCATCAGATATATAACAGACCCCTCATCAGTTATATAACAGACCCCTCATCAGATATATAGCAGACCCCTCATCAGATATATAACAGACCCCTCATCAGATATATAACAGACCCCTCATCAGATATATAACAGACCCCTCATCAGATATATAGCAGACCCCTCATTAGATATATAACAGACCCCTCATCAGTTATATAACAGACCCCTCATCAGTTATATAACAGACCCCTCATCAGTTATATAACAGACCCAGACCCCTCATCAGATATATAACAGACCCCTCATCAGTTATATAACAGACCCCTCATCAGATATATAACAGACCCCTCATCAGATATATAACAGACCCCTCATCAGATATATAACAGACCCCTCATCAGATATATAACAGACACCTCATCAGATATATAGCAGACCCCTCATCAGATATATAACAGACCCAGACCCCTCATCAGTTATATAACAGACCCCTCATCAGTTATATAACAGACCCCTCATCAGTTATATAACAGACCCCTCATCAGTTATATAACAGACCCAGACCCCTCATCAGTTATATAACAGACCCCTCATCAGATATATAACAGACCCCTCATCAGATATATAACAGACCCTGACCCCTCATCAGATATATAACAGACCCCTCATCAGTTATATAACAGACCCCTCATCAGTTATATAACAGACACCTCATCAGATATATAACAGACCCCTCATCAGTTATATAACAGACCCCTCATCAGTTATATAACAGACCCCTCATCAGATATATAACAGACCCCTCATCAGTTATATAGCAGACCCCTCATCAGATATATAACAGACCCTGACCCCTCATCAGATATATAACAGACCCCTCATCAGATATATAACAGACCCCTCATCAGTTATATAACAGACCCCTCATCAGTTATATAACAGACCCCTCATCAGTTATATAACAGACCCTGACCCCTCATCAGATATATAACAGACCCCTCATCAGATATATAACAGACCCTGACCCCTCATCAGATATATAACAGACCCCTCATCAGATATATAACAGACCCCTCATCAGATATATAACAGACCCCTCATCAGATATATAACAGACCCCTCATCAGATATATAACAGACCCCTCATCAGTTATATAGCAGACCCCTCATCAGTTATATAACAGACCCCTCATCAGATATATAACAGACCCCTCATCAGATATATAACAGACCCCTCATCAGTTATATAACAGACCCCTCATCAGATATATAACAGACCCCTCATCAGTTATATAGCAGACCCCTCAGATATATAACAGACCCCTCATCAGATATATAACAGACCCCTCATCAGTAATATAACAGACCCCTCAGATATATAACAGACCCTGACCCCTCATCAGATATATAACAGACCCTGACCCCTCATTAGATATATAACAGACCCCTCATCAGTTATATAGCAGACCCCTCATCAGATATATAACAGACCCCTCATCAGATATATAACAGACCCAGACCCCTCATCAGTTATATAACAGACCCCTCATCAGTTATATAGCAGACCCCTCATCAGATATATAACAGACCCCTCATCAGTTATATAACAGACCCCTCATCAGTTATATAACAGACCCCTCATCAGATATATAACAGACCCCTCATCAGTTATATAACAGACCCCTCATCAGTTATATAACAGACCCCTCATCAGTTATATAACAGACCCCTCATCAGATATATAACAGACCCTGACCCCTCATCAGATATATAACAGACCCAGACCCCTCATCAGATATATAACAGACCCCTCAGATATATAACAGACCCCTCAGATATATAACAGACCCTGACCCCTCATCAGATATATAACAGACCCTGACCCCTCATTAGATATATAACAGACCCCTCATCAGTTATATAGCAGACCCCTCATCAGATATATAACAGACCCCTCATCAGATATATAACAGACCCAGACCCCTCATCAGTTATATAACAGACCCCTCATCAGTTATATAGCAGACCCCTCATCAGATATATAACAGACCCCTCATCAGTTATATAACAGACCCCTCATCAGTTATATAACAGACCCCTCATCAGATATATAACAGACCCCTCATCAGTTATATAACAGACCCCTCATCAGTTATATAACAGACCCCTCATCAGTTATATAACAGACCCCTCATCAGATATATAACAGACCCTGACCCCTCATCAGATATATAACAGACCCAGACCCCTCATCAGATATATAACAGACCCCTCAGATATATAACAGACCCCTCAGATATATAACAGACCCTGACCCCTCATCAGTTATATAGCAGACCCCTCATCAGTTATATAGCAGACCCCTCATCAGATATATAACAGACCCCTCATCAGTTATATAACAGACCCCTCATCAGTTATATAACAGACCCCTCATCAGATATATAACAGACCCTGACCCCTCATCAGATATATAACAGACCCAGACCCCTCATCAGATATATAACAGACCCCTCAGATATATAACAGACCCCTCATCAGTAATATAACAGACCCCTCATCAGTTATATAACAGACCCCTCATCAGTTATATAGCAGACCCCTCATCAGATATATAACAGACCCCTCATCAGTTACATAGCAGACCCCTCATCAGTTATATAACAGACCCCTCATCAGATATATAACAGACCCTGACCCCTCATCAGTTATATAGCAGACCCCTCATCAGATATATAACAGACCCCTCATCAGTTATATAACAGACCCTTCATCAGATATATAACAGACCCCTCATCAGTTATATAACAGACCCCTCATCAGATATATAACAGACCCCTCAGATATATAACAGACCCCTCATCAGATATATAACAGACCCCTCATCAGTTATATAGCAGACCCCTCATCAGATATATAACAGACCCCTCATCAGATATATAGCAGACCCCTCATCAGTTATATAACAGACACCTCATCAGATATATAACAGACCCTGACCCCTCATTAGTTATATAACAGACCCCTCATCAGATATATAACAGACCCCTCATCAGTTATATAGCAGACCCCTCATCAGTTATATAACAGACACCTCATCAGATATATAACAGACCCCTCATCAGATATATAACAGACCCCTCATCAGATATATAACAGACCCCTCATCAGATATATAGCAGACCCCTCATCAGATATATAACAGACCCCTCATCAGATATATAACAGACCCCTCATCAGATATATAACAGACCCCTCATCAGATATATAACAGACCCCTCATCAGATATATAACAGACCCCTCATCAGTTATATAACAGACCCCTCATCAGATATATAACAGACCCCTCATCAGATATATAACAGTGAGAGTGTGTGTGTGTTCAGTGAGAGTGTGTGTGTGTACAGTGAGAGTGAGTGTGTGTGTTCAGTGAGAGTGTGTGTGTACAGTGAGAGTGAGTGTGTGTGTTCAGTGAGAGTGTGTGTACCTCAGCATGATCCTTGGCTTTCTGCTGATAGAAGCTGATCTCCCTCTGCAGCGAGGGGTCCAGAGTGAGTGTGTGTGTTCAGTGAGAGTGTGTGTACCTCAGCATGCTCCTTGGCTTTCTGCTGATAGAAGCTGATCTCCCTCTGCAGCGAGGGGTCCAGAGTGAGTGTGTGTGTTCAGTGAGAGTGTGTGTACCTCAGCATGCTCCTTGGCTTTCTGCTGATAGAAGGTGATCTCCCTCTGCAGCGAGGGGTCCAGAGCCGCTCCGTACGTCCTGCAGCCGCGCCGGTTCTTCTCCAGGAAGTACATCCTCCTCTCCAACTTCACCGAACCTGAAGGAAGGAGAGAGATACAGGGTTAGGGGTCAACTGGATCTGATAGAGAGAGATACAGGGTTAGGGGTCAACTGGACCTGATAGAGAGAGATACAGGGTTAGGGGTCAACTGGACCTGATAGAGAGAGATACAGGGTTAGGGGTCAACTGGACCTGATAGAGAGAGATACAGGGTTAGGGGTCAACTGGACCTGATAAAGAGAGATACAGGGTTAGGGGTCAACTGGACCTGATAGAGAGAGATACAGGGTTAGGGGTTAACTGGACCTGATAGAGATAGATACAGGGTTAGGGGTCAACTGGACCTGATAGAGAGAGACACAGGGTTAGGGGTCAACTGGACCTGATAGAGAGAGATACAGGGTTAGGGATCAAATGGACCTGATAGAGAGAGATACAGGGTTAGGGGTCAACTGGACCTGATAGAGATAGATACAGGGTTAGGGGTCAACTGGACCTGATAGAGAGAGATACAGGGTTAGGGGTCAACTGGACCTGATAGAGATAGATACAGGGTTAGGGGTCAACTGGACCTGATAGAGAGAGACACAGGGTTAGGGGTCAACTGGACCTGATAGAGAGAGATACAGGGTTAGGGGTCAACTGGACCTGATAGAGAGAGACACAGGGTTAGGGGTCAACTGGACCTGATAGAGAGAGATACAGGGTTAGGGGTCAACTGGACCTGATAGAGAGAGATACAGGGTTAGGGGTCAACTGGACCTGATAGAGATAGATACAGGGTTAGGGGTCAACTGGACCTGATAGAGAGAGACACAGGGTTAGGGGTCAACTGGACCTGATAGAGAGAGATACAGGGTTAGGGATCAAATGGACCTGATAGAGAGAGATACAGGGTCAACTGGACCTGATAGAGACAGATACAGGGTTAGGGGTCAACTGGACCTGATAGACAGATACAGGGTCAACTGGACCTGATAGAGACAGATACAGGGTTAGGGGTTAACTGGACCTGATAGAGACAGATACAGGGTTAGGGGTCAACTGGACCTGATAGAGACAGATACAGGGTTAACTGGACCTGATAGAGAGAGATACAGGGTTAGGGGTCAACTGGACCTGATAGAGAAAGATACAGGGTTAGGGGTCAACTGGACCTGATAGAGAGAGACACAGGGTTAGGGGTCAACTGGACCTGATAGAGAAAGATACAGGGTTAGGGGTCAACTGGACCTGATAGAGAGAGACACAGGGTTAGGGGTTAACTGGATCTGATAGAGAGAGATACAGGGTTAGGGGTCAACTGGACCTGATAGAGAGAGATACAGGGTTAGGGGTTAACTGGACCTGATAGAGAGAGATACAGGGTTAGGGGTTAACTGGACCTGATAGAGAGAGATACAGGGTTAGGGGTTAACTAGACCTGATAGAGAGAGATACAGGGTTAGGGGTTAACTGGACCTGATAGAGAGAGATACAGGGTTAGGGATCAAATGGACCTGATAGAGAGAGACACAGGGTTAGGGGTCAACTGGACCTGATAGAGAGAGATACAGGGTTAGGGGTCAACTGGACCTGATAGAGAGAGACACAGGGTTAGGGGTCAACTGGACCTGATAGAGAGAGATACAGGGTTAGGGGTCAACTGGACCTGATAGAGAAAGATACAGGGTTAGGGGTCAACTGGACCTGATAGAGAGAGATACAGGGTTAGGGGTTAACTGGACCTGATAGAGAGAGACACAGGGTCAACTGGACCTGATAGAGAGAGATACAGGGTTAGGGGTTAACTGGACCTGATAGAGAGAGATACAGGGTTAACTGGACCTGATAGAGAGAGATACAGGGTTAACTGGACCTGATAGAGAGAGATACAGGGTTAGGGGTCAACTGGACCTGATAGAGAGAGATACAGGGTCAACTGGACCTGATAGAGAGAGATACAGGGTTAGGGGTAAACTAGACCTGATAGAGAGAGATACAGGGTTAGGGGTTAACTGGACCTGATAGAGAGAGATACAGGGTTAGGGGTTAACTGGACCTGATAGAGAGAGATACAGGGTTAGGGGTCAACTGGACCTGATAGAGAGAGATACAGGGTTAGGGGTTAACTGGACCTGATAGAGAGAGATACAGGGTTAGGGGTCAACTGGACCTGATAGAGAGAGATACAGGGTTAGGGGTCAACTGGACCTGATAGAGAGAGATACAGGGTTAGGGGTCAACTGGACCTGATAGAGAGAGATACAGGGTTAGGGGTCAACTGGACCTGATAGAGACAGATACAGGGTTAGGGGTCAACTGGACCTGATAGAGAGAGATACAGGGTTAGGGGTCAACTGGACCTGATAGAGAGAGATACAGGGTTAGGGGTCAACTGGACCTGATAGAGAGAGATACAGGGTTAGGGATCAAATGGACCTGATAGAGACAGATACAGGGTTAGGGGTCAACTGGACCTGATAGAGAGAGATACAGGGTTAGGGGTCAACTGGACCTGATAGAGAGAGATACAGGGTTAGGGGTCAACTGGACCTGATAGAGAGAGATACAGGGTTAGGGGTCAACTGGACCTGATAGAGAGAGATACAGGGTTAGGGGTCAACTGGACCTGATAGAGAGAGATACAGGGTTAGGGGTTAACTGGACCTGATAGAGAGAGATACAGGGTTAGGGGTCAACTGGACCTGATAGAGAGAGATACAGGGTTAGGGGTCAACTGGACCTGATAGAGAGAGATACAGGGTTAGGGATCAAATGGACCTGATAGAGAGAGATACAGGGTTAGGGGTTAGTGTGTAGTGTGTAGGGAGTAGGGTGTAGTGTGTAGGGAGTAGGGTGTAGTGTGTAGGGAGTAGGGTGTAGTGTGTAGGGAGTAGTGTGTAGGGTGTAGTGTGCAGGGTGTAGTGTGCAGGGTGTAGTGTGTAGGGTGTAGTGTGTAGGGTGTAGTGTGCAGGGTGTAGTGTGCAGGGTGTAGTGTGTAGGGTGTAGTGTGTAGGGTGTAGTGTGTAGGGAGTAGGGTGTAGTGTGTAGGGAGTAGGGTGTAGTGTGTAGGGAGTAGGGAGTAGTGTGTAGGGTGTAGTGTGCAGGGTGTAGTGTGTAGGGTGTAGTGTGCAGGGTGTAGTGTGCAGGGTGTAGTGTGCAGGGTGTAGTGTGTAGGGTGTAGTGTGTAGTGTGTAGGGGTTAGGGTGTAGGGTGTAGTGTGTAGGGGTTAGGGTGTAGTGTGTAGGGTGTAGTGTGTAATTCACCATGCTGATACTTGAAGTCTATATAGCAGCGTTCTGTAGGGTGTAGGGGTTAGGGTGTAGTGTGTAGGGGTTAGGGTGTAGGGTGTAGTCTGTAGGGGTTAGGGTGTAGGGTGTAGTGTGTAGGGTGTAGGGGTTAGGGTGTAGTGTGTAATTCACCGTGTTGATACTTGAAGTCTATATAGCAGCGTTCTGCAGTCTGTAGGGGTTAGGGTGTAGTGTGTAGGGGTTAGGGTGTAGGGTGTAGTGTGTAGGGGTTAGGGTGTAGTGTGTAATTCACCATGCTGATACTTGAAGTCTATATAGCAGCGTTCTGCAGTCTGTAGGGGTTAGGGTGTAGTGTGTAGGGGTTAGGGTGTAGTCTGTAGGGGTTAGGGTGTAGGGTGTAGTGTGTAGGGGTTAGGGTGTAGGGTGTAGTGTGTAGGGTGTAGGGGTTAGGGTGTAGTGTGTAATTCACCATGCTGATACTTGAAGTCTATATAGCAGCGTTCTGCAGTCTGTAGGGGTTAGGGTGTAGGGTGTAGGGGTTAGGGTGTAGTGTGTAATTCACCATGCTGATACTTGAAGTCTATATAGCAGCGTTCTGCAGTCTGTAGGGGTTAGGGTGTAGGGTGTAGGGGTTAGGGTGTAGTGTGTAATTCACCATGCTGATACTTGAAGTCTATATAGCAGCGTTCTGCAGTCTGTAGGGGTTAGGGTGTAGGGGTTAGGGTGTAGGGTGTAGTGTGTAGGGGTTAGGGTGTAGTGTGTAGGGGTTAGGGTGTAGGGTGTAGTGTGTAGGGGTTAGGGTGTAGTGTGTAGGGGTTAGGGTGTAGGGTGTAGTGTGTAGTGTGTAATTCACCATGCTGATACTTGAAGTCTATATAGCAGCGTTCTGCAGTCTGTAGGGGTTAGGGTGTAGGGTGTAGTGTGTAGGGGTTAGGGTGTAGTGTGTAGGGGTTAGGGTGTAGGGGTTAGGGTGTAGTGTGTAGTGTGTAGGGGTTAGGGTGTAGTGTGTAGTGTGTAGGGGTTAGGGTGTAGTGTGTAATTCACCATGCTGATACTTGAAGTCTATATAGCAGCGTTCTGTAGGGTGTAGGGGTTAGGGTGTAGTGTGTAGGGGTTAGGGTGTAGGGTGTAGTCTGTAGGGGTTAGGGTGTAGGGTGTAGTGTGTAGGGTGTAGGGGTTAGGGTGTAGTGTGTAATTCACCGTGTTGATACTTGAAGTCTATATAGCAGCGTTCTGCAGTCTGTAGGGGTTAGGGTGTAGTGTGTAGGGGTTAGGGTGTAGGGTGTAGTGTGTAGGGGTTAGGGTGTAGTGTGTAATTCACCATGCTGATACTTGAAGTCTATATAGCAGCGTTCTGCAGTCTGTAGGGGTTAGGGTGTAGGGTGTAGTGTGTAGGGGTTAGGGTGTAGTGTGTAGGGGTTAGGGTGTAGTGTGTAGGGTGTAGGGGTTAGGGTGTAGTGTGTAATTCACCATGCTGATACTTGAAGTCTATATAGCAGCGTTCTGCAGTCTGTAGGGGTTAGGGTGTAGGGTGTAGTGTGTAGGGTGTAGGGGTTAGGGTGTAGTGTGTAATTCACCATGCTGATACTTGAAGTCTATATAGCAGCGTTCTGCAGTCTGTAGGGGTTAGGGTGTAGGGTGTAGTGTGTAATTCACCATGCTGATACTTGAAGTCTATATAGCAGCGTTCTGCAGTCTGTAGTGTGTAGGGGTTAGGGTGTAGTGTGTAGGGTGTAGTCTGTAGGGGTTAGGGTGTAGGGTGTAGGGGTTAGGGTGTAGGGTGTAAGGGTTAGGGTGTAGTGTGTAGGGGTTAGGGTGTAGTGTGTAATTCACCATGCTGATACTTGAAGTCTATATAGCAGCGTTCTGCAGTCTGTAGGGGTTAGGGTGTAGTGTGTAGTGTGTAGGGGTTAGGGTGTAGTGTGTAATTCACCATGCTGATACTTGAAGTCTATATAGCAGCGTTCTGCAGTCTGTCTCCTGCGTCGTCTCTTCTCTAACGACTCAGAGTCTTGAAACTGCTTCACTGCTTCACATAAGGCCTGAAACACACAGAGAGAGATGCCGAGTGAGGCCTGAAACACACAGAGAGAGAGACGCCAGGTGAGGCCTGAAACACACAGAGAGAGAGATGCCGAGTGAGGCCTGAAACACAGAGAGAGACACGCCAGGTGAGGCCTGAAACACAGAGAGAGACACGCCAAGTGAGGCCTGAAACACACAGAGAGAGACACGCCAGGTGAAGCCTGAAACACACAGAGAGACACGCCGAGTAAGGCCTGAAACACACAGAGAGAGAGACGCCAGGTGAGGCCTGAAACACACAGAGAGACACGCCGAGTGAGGCCTGAAACACACAGAGAGAGAGACGCCAGGTGAGGCCTGAAACACACAGAGAGAGAGATGCCGAGTGAGGCCTGAAACACAGAGAGAGACACGCCAGGTGAGGCCTGAAACACACAGAGAGACACGCCGAGTGAGGCCTGAAACACACAGAGAGAGAGACACGCCAAGTGAGGCCTGAAACACACAGAGAGAGAGATGCCGAGTGAGGCCTGAAACACAGAGAGAGACACGCCAGGTGAGGCCTGAAACACAGAGAGAGACACCGAGTGAGGCCTGAAACACAGAGAGAGACACGCCGAGTGAGGCCTGAAACACACAGAGAGAGACACGCCAGGTGAGGCCTGAAACACAGAGAGACACGCCAGGTGAGGCCTGAAACACAGAGAGAGACACCGAGTGAGGCCTGAAACACACAGAGAGAGACACGCCAGGTGAGGCCTGAAACACAGAGAGAGACACCGAGTGAGGCCTGAAACACACAGAGAGAGACACGCCGAGTGAGGCCTGAAACACAGAGAGAGATGCCGAGTGAGGCCTGAAACACACAGAGAGAGACACCGAGTGAGGCCTGAAACACACAGAGAGAGACACCGAGTGAGGCCTGAAACACACAGAGAGAGACACTGAGTGAGGCCTGAAACACACAGAGAGAGACACGCCAGGTGAGGCCTGAAACACAGAGAGAGACACCGAGTGAGGCCTGAAACACAGAGAGAGACACGCCGAGTGAGGCCTGAAACACAGAGAGAGATGCCGAGTGAGGCCTGAAACACACAGAGAGAGACACCGAGTGAGGCCTGAAACACACAGAGAGAGACACCGAGTGAGGCCTGAAACACACAGAGAGAGACACCGAGTGAGGCCTGAAACACACAGAGAGGGACACGCCAGGTGAGGCCTGAAACACACAGAGAGAGACACGCCAGGTGAGGCCTGAAACACACAGAGAGAGACACGCCGAGTGAGGCCTGAAACACACAGAGAGAGATGCCGAGTGAGGCCTGAAACACACAGAGAGAGACGCCAGGTGAGGCCTGAAACACAGAGAGAGACACGCCGAGTGAGGCCTGAAACACACAGAGAGAGACACGCCAGGTGAGGCCTGAAACACACAGAGAGAGACACGCCGAGTGAGGCCTGAAACACACAGAGAGAGATGCCGAGTGAGGCCTGAAACACAGAGAGAGAGACACGCCAGGTGAGGCCTGAAACACACAGAGAGAGACACGCCAGGTGAGGCCTGAAACACACAGAGAGAGACACGCCGAGTGAGGCCTGAAACACACAGAGAGAGATGCCGAGTGAGGCCTGAAACACAGAGAGAGAGACACGCCAGGTGAGGCCTGAAACACACAGAGAGAGACACGCCAGGTGAGGCCTGAAACACACAGAGAGAGACACGCCGAGTGAGGCCTGAAACACACAGAGAGAGATGCCGAGTGAGGCCTGAAACACAGAGAGAGAGACACGCCAGGTGAGGCCTGAAACACAGAGAGAGACACGCCGAGTGAGGCCTGAAACACAGAGAGAGAGACACGCCAGGTGAGGCCTGAAACACAGAGAGAGACACGCCGAGTGAGGCCTGAAACACACAGAGAGAGATGCCGAGTGAGGCCTGAAACACAGAGAGAGAGACACGCCAGGTGAGGCCTGAAACACAGAGAGAGACGCCTAGTGAGGCCTGAAACACACAGAGAGAGAGACACGCCAAGTGAGGCCTGAAACACACAGAGAGAGAGACACGCCAGGTGAGGCCTGAAACACAGAGAGAGAGACACGCCAGGTGAGGCCTGAAACACAGAGAGAGACGCCGAGTGAGGCCTGAAACACACAGAGAGAGAGACACGCCAAGTGAGGCCTGAAACACACAGAGAGAGAGACACGCCAGGTGAGGCCTGAAACACACAGAGACACGCGAGTGAGGCCTGAAACACACAGAGAGAGAGACACGCCAAGTAAGGCCTGAAACACACAGAGAGACGGCGAGTGAGGCCTGAAACACACAGAGAGAGACACGCCGAGTGAGGCCTGAAACACAAAGTGAGAGAGACACGCCGAGTGAGGCCTGAAACACACAGAGAGAGAGACACGCCGAGTGAGGCCTGAAACACACAGAGAGAGAGACACGCCGAGTGAGGCCTGAAACACACAGAGAGAGAGACACGCCAGGTGAGGCCTGAAACACACAGAGCGAGACGCCGAGTGAGGCCTGAAACACACAGAGAGAGAGACACGCCAGGTGAGGCCTGAAACACACAGAGAGACGCCGAGTGAGGCCTGAAACACACAGAGAGACATGCCGAGTGAGGCCTGAAACACACAGAGAGAGACACGCCGAGTGAGGCCTGAAACACACAGAGAGACATGCCGAGTGAGGCCTGAAACACACACAGAGAGAGAGACACGCCGAGTGAGGCCTGAAACACATAGAGACACACCGAGTGAGACCTGAAACACACAGAGAGACACGCCGAGTGAGACCTGAAACACACAGTGAAAGACACGCCGAGTAAGGCCTGAAACACACAGAGAGACACGCCGAGTGAGGCCTGAAACAAAGAGAGACACGCCGAGCGAGACCTGAAACACACAGAGAGACACGCCGAGTGAGACCTGAAACACACAGAGAGACACGCCGAGTGAGACCTGAAACACACAGAGAGAGACACGCCGAGTAAGGCCTGAAACACACAGAGAGACACGCCGAGTGAGGCCTGAAACACACAGAGAGAGACACGCCGAGTAAGGCCTGAAACACACAGAGAGACACGCCGAGTGAGGCCTGAAACACACAGAGAGAGAGACGCCGAGTAAGGCCTGAAACACACAGAGAGAGACACGCCGAGTAAGGCCTGAAACACACAGAGAGACACGCCGAGCGAGACCTGAAACACACAGAGAGACACGCCGAGTGAGGCCTGAAACACACAGAGAGACACGCCGAGTGAGACCTGAAACACACAGAGAGACACGCCGAGTGAGACCTGAAACACACAGAGAGAGACACGCCGAGTGAGGCCTGAAACACACAGAGACACGGCGAGTAAGGCCTGAAACACACAGAGAGACACGCCGAGTGAGGCCTGAAACACACAGAGAGAGACACGCCAGGTGAGGCCTGAAACACAGAGAGAGACACCGAGTAAGACCTGAAACACACAGAGAGACACGCCGAGTGAGACCTGAAACACACAGAGAGACACGCCGAGTGAGACCTGAAACACACAGAGAGAGACACGCCGAGTGAGGCCTGAAACACACAGAGACACGCCGAGTAAGGCCTGAAACACACAGAGAGACACGCCGAGTGAGGCCTGAAACACACAGAGAGACACGCCGAGTGAGGCCTGAAACACACAGAGAGACACGCCGAGTGAGACCTGAAACACACAGAGAGAGACACGCCGAGTGAGGCCTGAAACACACAGAGACACGCCGAGTAAGGCCTGAAACACACAGAGAGACACGCCGAGTGAGGCCTGAAACACACAGAGAGACACGCCGAGTGAGGCCTGAAACACACAGAGAGACACGCCGAGTGAGACCTGAAACACACAGAGAGAGACACGCCGAGTGAGACCTGAAACACACAGAGACACGCCGAGTAAGGCCTGAAACACACAGAGAGAAACGCCGAGTGAGGCCTGAAACACACAGAGAGAGACACGCCAGGTGAGGCCTGAAACACAGAGAGAGACACCGAGTAAGACCTGAAACACACAGAGAGACACGCCGAGTGAGGCCTGAAACACACAGAGAGACACGCCGAGTGAGACCTGAAACACACAGAGAGACACGCAGAGTGAGACCTGAAACACACAGAGAGACACGCCGAGTAAGACCTGAAACACACAGAGAGACACGCCGAGTGAGGCCTGAAACACACAGAGAGAGACACGCCAGGTGAGGCCTGAAACACACAGAGAGACACGCCGAGTGAGGCCTGAAACACACAGAGAGACACGCAGAGTGAGGCCTGAAACACACAGAGAGAGACACGCCGAGTGAGGCCTGAAACACACAGAGAGACACGCCGAGTGAGGCCTGAAACACACAGAGAGAGACACGCCGAGTAAGGCCTGAAACACACAGAGAGAGACACGCCGAGTGAGGCCTGAAACACACAGAGAGAGACACGCCGAGTGAGGCCTGAAACACACAGAGAGACACGCCGAGTGAGGCCTGAAACACACAGAGAGAGACACGCCGAGTAAGGCCTGAAACACACAGAGAGAGACACGCCGAGTGAGGCCTGAAACTCACAGAGAGAGACACGCCGAGTGAGGCCTGAAACACACAGAGACGCCGAGCGTACCTTGCGTGTGATTGCGTAGTGCCCCTTCATGGCGTTGAGGCTCCATTTGATGTCCTGACAGGAAATCATCCTGAAGTCTCCCATCAAGAGGTCAGCTGCCTGCATCGCCGCCTCAGCACCCACCTGACCTAACGACCCGTAGTCAAACAGGTCCTCTGCAGACTACAGAGAGAGAGAGAGAGAGAGGTCAGCTGCGTGCATCGCCGCCTCAGCACCCACCTGACCTAACGACCCGTAGTCAAACAGGTCCTCTGCAGACTACAGAGAGAGAGAGAGAGAGAGAGACAGGGCTAACACTAGGGACAGGGGCGTTTAGAGAGAGACAGGACTAACACTAGGGACAGGGGCGTTTAGAGAGAGACAGGACTAACACTAGGGACAGGGGCGTTTAGAGAGAGACAGGACTAACACTAGGGATGGGGGCGTTTAGAGAGACAGGACTAACACTAGGGACAGGGGCGTTTAGAGAGAGACAGGACTAACACTAGGGACAGGGGCGTTTAGAGAGAGACAGGACTAACACTAGGGACAGGGGCGTTTAGAGAGAGACAGGACTAACACTAGGGACAGGGGCGTTTAGAGAGACAGGACTAACACTAGGGATGGGGGGCGTTTAGAGAGACAGGGCTAACACTAGGGATGGGGGGCGTTTAGAGAGACAGGACTAACACTAGGGACAGGGGCGTTTAGAGAGAGACAGGACTAACACTAGGGACAGGGGCGTTTAGAGAGACAGGACTAACACTAGGGACAGGGGCGTTTAGAGAGAGACAGGACTAACACTAGGGACAGGGGCGTTTAGAGAGACAGGACTAACACTAGGGATGGGGGGGCGTTTAGAGAGACAGGACTAACACTAGGGATGGGGGGCGTTTAGAGAGACAGGACTAACACTAGGGATGGGGGGCGTTTAGAGAGACAGGACTAACACTAGGGATGGGGGGGCGTTTAGAGACAGGACTAACACTAGGGATGGGGGGGCGTTTAGAGAGACAGGACTAACACTAGGGATGGGGGGCGTTTAGAGAGACAGGACTAACACTAGGGATGGGGGGGCGTTTAGAGAGACAGGACTAACACTAGGGATGGGGGCGTTTAGAGAGACAGGACTAACACTAGGGACAGGGTCGTTTAGAGAGACAGGACTAACACTAGGGATGGGGGGCGTTTAGAGAGACAGGACTAACACTAGGGACAGGGGCGTTTAGAGAGACAGGACTAACACTAGGGACAGGGGCGTTTAGAGAGAGACAGGACTAACACTAGGGACAGGGGCGTTTAGAGAGAGACAGGACTAACACTAGGGACAGGGGCGTTTAGAGAGACAGGACTAACACTAGGGATGGGGGGGCGTTTAGAGAGACAGGACTAACACTAGGGATGAAGGCGTTTAGAGAGACAGGACTAACACTAGGGATGGGGGCGTTTAGAGAGACAGGACTAACACTAGGGATGGGGGGCGTTTAGAGAGACAGGACTAACATTAGGGATGGGGGGCGTTTAGAGAGACAGGACTAACACTAGGGATGGGGGGCGTTTAGAGAGACAGGACTAACACTAGGGATGGGGGGGCGTTTAGAGAGACAGGACTAACACTAGGGATGGGGGCGTTTAGAGAGACAGGACTAACACTAGGGACAGGGGCGTTTAGAGAGACAGGACTAACACTAGGGATGGGGGGCGTTTAGAGAGACAGGACTAACACTAGGGATGGGGGCGTTTAGAGAGACAGGACTAACACTAGGGATGGGGGGCGTTTAGAGAGACAGGACTAACACTAGGGACAGGGGCGTTTAGAGAGACAGGACTAACACTAGGGATGGGGGCGTTTAGAGAGACAGGACTAACACTAGGGATGGGGGGCGTTTAGAGAGACAGGACTAACACTAGGGATGGGGGGCGTTTAGAGAGACAGGACTAACACTAGGGATGGGGGGCGTTTAGAGAGACAGGACTAACACTAGGGACAGGGGCGTTTAGAGAGACAGGACTAACACTAGGGATGGGGGGCGTTTAGAGAGACAGGACTAACACTAGGGACAGGGGCGTTTAGAGAGACAGGACTAACACTAGGGATGGGGGCGTTTAGAGAGACAGGACTAACACTACGGACAGGGGCGTTTAGAGAGACAGGACTAACACTAGGGATGGGGGGCGTTTAGAGAGACAGGACTAACACTAGGGATGGGGGCGTTTAGAGAGACAGGACTAACACTAGGGATGGGGGCGTTTAGAGAGACAGGACTAACACTAGGGATGGGGGGCGTTTAGAGAGACAGGACTAACACTAGGGATGGGGGCGTTTAGAGAGACAGGACTAACACTAGGGACAGGGGCGTTTAGAGAGACAGGACTAACACTAGGGATGGGGGGCGTTTAGAGAGACAGGACTAACACTAGGGATGGGGGGCGTTTAGAGAGACAGGACTAACACTAGGGACAGGGGCGTTTAGAGAGACAGGACTAACACTAGGGATGGGGGGCGTTTAGAGAGACAGGACTAACACTAGGGATGGGGGGCGTTTAGAGAGACAGGACTAACACTAGGGATGGGGGGCGTTTAGAGAGACAGGACTAACACTAGGGACAGGGGCGTTTAGAGAGACAGGACTAACACTAGGGATGGGGGGCGTTTAGAGAGACAGGACTAACACTAGGGACAGGGGCGTTTAGAGAGACAGGACTAACACTAGGGACAGGGGCGTTTAGAGAGAGACAGGACTAACACTAGGGACAGGGGCGTTTAGAGAGACAGGACTAACACTAGGGATGGGGGGCGTTTAGAGAGACAGGACTAACACTAGGGACAGGGGCGTTTAGAGAGACAGGACTAACACTAGGGATGGGGGGCGTTTAGAGAGACAGGACTAACACTAGGGACAGGGGCGTTTAGAGAGACAGGACTAACACTAGGGATGGGGGCGTTTAGAGAGACAGGACTAACACTAGGGACAGGGGCGTTTAGAGAGACAGGACTAACACTAGGGATGGGGGGCGTTTAGAGAGACAGGACTAACACTAGGGATGGTTCTGGGTTCGAGTCCAGGCTCTGTCGCAGCCGGCCGCGACCAGGAAGACACAAGTGGCCCAGAGGTCTAAGACACGGCATGGCAGCGCTAGCTGTGCCACTAGAGATTCTGGGTTCGAGTCCAGGCTCTGTCGCAGCCGGCCGCGACCAGGAAGACACAATTGGCCCAGTGTCGTCCGGGTTAGGGGAGGGTTTGGCAAGAAGGGATGCTCTCTAGCGACTCCTGTGGCGTGCATCGCCAGGTGTTCGGTGTTTCCTTCCGGGTTTAAACGCGCATTGTGTCCTTGGCTGGCTAGTGTTTCGGAGGAAGCACGGTTCTCGACCGTCGCCTCTCCCGAGTCCGTACGGGAGTTGCAGCAATGAGACAAGACTGTAACTACCAATTCAAAAATAGGAATACTCACACAAAGTATTGTAATATTAATGTCTGTAGGGATACTGAATAACCCGAGGCCCATCCCTAGCTAACACACAGGGTTCACACACGTCCCCCCTACCTGTGAGTTGTCGTTGCAGGGTTCCAGTAGCATGCTGCTCTGAGCCGCGGAGGCTGAACTCTCTCTCTGAGGGAAGGCTGGGTTCTCCAGCAACATGTTACAGATACTGGACACAGACACTCGCAGGTTAAATACACCGACACAGATATCAGAGAGTTACAGAATGCTGGTACAGATCTCTCACACACACAGAGAGAGAGAGAAAACTAAATAGCAGGAGTTTTATATTTTAGTCATTTAGCTCTGATCTAGAACAAGGTGAGACAACCACAGACAACCACATTTCACAGTCATAGAGATAGTTGTAGTTCTAACAGATTGGGGTCTTTCAGGTCAGTGGTAGTCATGGAGATAGTTGTAGTTCTAACAGATTGGGGTCTTTCAGGTCAGTGGTAGTCATGGAGATAGTTGTAGTTCTTACACATTGGGGTCTTTCAGGTCAGTGGTAGTCATGGAGATAGTTGTAGTTCTTACACATTGAGGTCTTTCAGGTCAGTGGTAGTCATGGAGATAGTTGTAGTTCTAACAGATTGGGGACTTTCAGGTCAGTGGTAGTCATGGAGATAGTTGTAGTTCTAACAGATTGAGATTATTTCAGGTCAGTGGTAGTCATGGAGATAGTTGTAGTTCTTACACATTGAGGTCTTTCAGGTCATTGGTCTGGATCAGTTCTGCTACATAGTTCTCCTGGACATCAGGAAACAGATCCACCTGGAGAGGAGAGGAGTTATAGACATACTAGATGTATGACTAGACATACTAGACCCTCACCATTAGAAGTGAGGGTCGCTACCCATGAGAGGTGAGGGTCGCTACCCATTAGAAGTGAGGGTCGCTACCCATTAGAAGTGAGGGTCGCTACCCATGAGAAGTGAGGGTCACTACCCATGAGAAGTGAGGGTCGCTACCCATGAGAAGTGAGGGTCACCACCCATTAGAAGTGAGGGTCGCTACCCATGAGAAGTGAGGGTCACTACCCATGAGAAGTGAGGGTCGCTACCCATTAGAAGTGAGGGTCACTACCCATGAGAAGTGAGGGTCGCTACCCATGAGAAGTGAGGGTCACCACCCATTAGAAGTGAGGGTCGCTACCCATGAGAAGTGAGGGTCCCTACCCATTAGAAGTGAGGGTAACTACCCATTAGAAGTGAGGGGTACTACCCATTAGAAGTGAGGGGTACTACCCATTAGAAGTGAGGGGTACTACCCATTAGAAGTGAGGGGTACTACCCATTAGAAGTGAGGGTCACTACCAGTCGTGTCTGTACGACTCACCACTCCTCTGACCAGTGCTCTGACGTGGGGCTGCAGCTGAGGTGTCTCTGGTCCCCGGACTTCCTGTTGATCTGAGGGACCTGCCCTCTCCTCCGCTGTCCTGGGGACGACTGGGACGACAGGGGCTGGGACCATGGGGTTAGGGTTCAGGGGAACAGCGAGAGCTGGGATGGGGAGGGGAGGTTGAGCGGCCGGCCGGTTGACCACAACTACCACCTGTGGCCCCAGGGACAGAGGGCGGTCGTGTGTCAGCAGCGGGGCTCCGGACTGGGGGTTAAGGCCCCCAAGAGTCTGGCTGCCCAGGGTGATGCGATGGCCGGTCTCTGGGGGGCCCAGACGCTCGGGGGCAGCAGCTATCAGCACGGCGGGGGCAGGGACGCCACAGGGGCCCGCAGGACACCGCTGGGGAGCAGGCACGGGCTGGGGGGCGACCTGGGGAACAGGTTGGGGATGAAGGGATCTGGGTTGTTGGATCTGGAAGGCATGGGTTAGGAGGAGAGCCTGGGGGGGCAGGGGGGGCCGAGGCTGGTTGAGGGGTCCAGGGTGGAGCTGCTGTAGGGGGGATCGGGGCCGGGCTTGGGGCTGAGGAGGTGCAGGGGGCTGAACCTGAGGGAGCAAAACTAACTTGACCTCCTGCAAGACAGGCCTGGTGAAGGGTTGATGTCTGGTCTGGGTTGAGGTGGATGGGGCGGAGGTGTCTCCGTCTCTGTACTGTGAGGTGGATGGGGCGGAGGTGTCTCCGTCTCTGTACTGTGAGGTGGATGGGGCGGAGGTGTCTCTGTACTGTGAGGTGGATGGGGCGGAGGTGTCTCTGTACTGTGAGGTGGATGGGGCGGAGGCGTCTCGGTCTTTGTACTGTGAGGTGGATGGGGCGGAGGTGTCTCGGTCTCTGTACTGTGAGGTGGATGGGGCGGAGGCGTCTCGGTCTCTGTACTGTGAGGTGGATGGGGCGGAGGCGTCTCGGTCTCTGTACTGTGAGGTGGATGGGGCGGAGGTGTCTCTGTACTGTGAGGTGGATGGGGCGGAGGCGTCTCGGTCTCTGTACTGTGAGGTGGATGGGGCGGAGGCGTCTCCGTCTCTGTACTGTGAGGTGGATGGGGCGGAGGTGTCTCTGTACTGTGAGGTGGATGGGGCGGAGGTGTCTCGGTCTCTGTACTGTGAGGTGGATGGGGCGGAGGCGTCTCGGTCTCTGTACTGTGAGGTGGATGGGGCGGAGGCGTCTCGGTCTCTGTACTGTGAGGTGGATGGGGCGGAGGTGTCTCTGTACTGTGAGGTGGATGGGGCGGAGGCGTCTCGGTCTCTGTACTGTGAGGTGGATGGGGCGGAGGCGTCTCGGTCTCTGTACTGTGAGGTGGATGGGGCGGAGGTGTCTCTGTACTGTGAGGTGGATGGGGCGGAGGTGTCTCGGTCTCTGTACTGTGAGGTGGATGGGGCGGAGGCGTCTCGGTCTCTGTACTGTGAGGTGGATGGGGCTGAGGCGTCTCGGTCTCTGTACTGTGAGGTGGATGGGGCGGAGGCGTCTCGGTCTCTGTACTGTGAAGTGGATGGGGCGGAGGTGTCTCTGTACTGTGAAGTGGATGGGGCGGAGGTGTCTCTGTACTGTGAGGTGGATGGGGCGGAGGTTTCTCTGTACTGTGAGGTGGGTGGAAGGGGTGCAGTCCGATGACCGTCAACCTCTTTTAGCTCTATGATTGGTCCATCGCCTTCAGAGGCCACACCCCACAGTGCTGCTGGACGAATCACACGTCGCCGGGCAGGATTCAGGGACTGGAGAGAGAGAGGAGGGGAGAGAGAAAGAGAGGAGGGGAGAGAGAGAAAGAGAGGAGGGGAGAGAGAAAGAGAGGAGGGGAGAGAGAGAAAGAGAGGAGGGGAGAGAGAGAAAGAGAGGAGGGGAGAGAGAAAAGGGGAGGGAGAATGGGAGGAGGGGAGAGAGAAAGAGAGGAGAGGGAGGGGAGAGATAGAGAAAGAGGGAGGGAGGAGAACGAGAAAAAGAGCGAAAGGAGGGGAGAGAGAAAGAGGGGAGGAGAGCGAGAAAAAGAGAGAGAGAGGAGGGGGGCGAGAGGAGGGGAGCGAGAGAAAGAGAGAGAGAGAGAGGACAGGTGGTTAGGACAGACACACAGTGTTAAGAGACAAGACACGGGTCACCTAGTCAGCTCCAAACCTATCCCAAGTCAGGGGTTAGAGGTCAAGGTTGGGATGCTAACCATTAACCGGTCAGGCTCTGAAAATGCATTTGACTGGTCATGTTCATTTGCATAATTTTGGTGCCATGTGTATTTTTAGTTAGTAGACACGAACAGAAAAATGTCTTCCAGCTTCATATTGATTAACAAGAGGAGGAGCCTCCCAGCTTCATATTGATTAACAAGAGGAGACTCCCAGCTTCATATTGATTAACAAGAGGAGGAGCCTCCCAGCTTCATATTGATTAACAAGAGGAGCCTCCCAGCTTCATATTGATTAACAAGAGGAGGAGGAGCCTCCCAGCTTCATATTGATTAACAAGAGGAGCCTCCCAGCTTCATATTGATTAACAAGAGGAGCCTCCCAGCTTCATATTGATTAACAAGAGGAGGAGCCTCCCAGCTTCATATTGATTAACAAGAGGAGGAGACTCCCAGCTTCCTATTGATTAACAAGAGGAGACTCCCAGCTTCATATTGATTAACAAGAGGAGACTCCCAGCTTCATATTGATTAACAAGAGGAGCCTCCCAGCTTCATATTGATTAACAAGAGGAGGAGGAGCCTCCCAGCTTCATATTGATTAACAAGAGGAGACTCCCAGCTTCATATTGATTAACAAGAGGAGGAGGAGACTCCCAGCTTCATATTGATTAACAAGAGGAGACTCCCAGCTTCATATTGATTAACAAGAGGAGCCTCCCAGCTTCATATTGATTAACAAGAGGAGGAGGAGCCTCCCAGCTTCATATTGATTAACAAGAGGAGACTCCCAGCTTCATATTGATTAACAAGAGGAGCCTCCCAGCTTCATATTGATTAACAAGAGGAGGAGGAGCCTCCCAGCTTCATATTGATTAACAAGAGGAGCCTCCCAGCTTCATATTGATTAACAAGAGGAGGAGGAGACTCCCAGCTTCATATTGATTAACAAGAGGAGCCTCCCAGCTTCATATTGATTAACAAGAGGAGGAGGAGACTCCCAGCTTCATATTGATTAACAAGAGGAGCCTCCTAGCTTCATATTGATTAACAAGAGGAGGAGACTCCCAGCTTCCTATTGATTAACAAGAGGAGGAGACTCCCAGCTTCCTATTGATTAACAAGAGGAGGAGACTCCCAGCTTCCTATTGATTAACAAGGAGGAGGAGGAGACTCCCAGCTTCATATTGATTAACAAGAGGAGGAGACTCCCAGCTTCATATTGATTAACAAGAGGAGGAGCCTCCCTGCTTCATATTGATTAACAAGAGGAGGAGCCTCCCAGCTTCATATTGATTAACAAGAGGAGACTCCCAGCTTCATATTGATTAACAAGAGGAGGAGACTCCCAGCTTCATATTGATTAACAAGAGGAGGCTCCCAGCTCGATATTGATTAACAAGAGGAGGATCCCAGCTCGATATTGATTAACAAGAGGAGCCTCCCAGCTTCATATTGATAAACAAGAGGAGGATCCCAGCTCGATATTGATTAACAAGAGGAGGATCCCAGCTCGATATTGATTAACAAGAGGAGCCTCCCAGCTTCATATTGATAAACAAGAGGAGGATCCCAGCTCGATATTGATTAACAAGAGGAGCCTCCTAGCTTCATATTGATTAACAAGAGGAGGAGCCTCCCAGATTCATATTGATTAACAAGAGGAGGAGACTCCCAGCTTCATATTGATTAACAAGAAGAGAAGCCTCCCAGCTTCATATTGATTAACAAGAAGGGAAGCCTCCCTGCCTCATAGCTATATTGTAAACTATGTTTCACAGGGGCTAGTTCGTTACAGTATGTTCAATAATACTGTAGCTTTTCAGCTGTGAGACGATTGGCTTGCACTGTTGCCTCTTTCAATTAGGCTCTAACATAAGTTAACGTAGCCGTTAGAAACCGGTTAATGAGGGTCGAATCGTCGGCAGGAAAATTGACCAACATTTGCATCCCTAGTTAAAGGTCAGGGGTTAGATTAAGTATTTAGAGGTCAGGGGTTAAAGGTTACCAGTAGTATGCTATTCTCATCATCATCATCATCATCTGGCTGGTCAGACACCAGGACAGGGTGAGAGGTCAGAGGTTACGTCTAGTATGCTGACATCATCATCATCGTCAGGTTTGTCAGAAACCAGGACAGGGTGAGAGGTCAGGGGTTAAAGGTTACCTCTAGTATGCTGACATCATCATTGTCAGGTTTGTCAGAAACCAGGACAGGGTGAGAGGTCAGGGGTTTAAAGGTTACCTCTAGTATGCTGACATCATCATCATCGTCAGGTTTGTCAGAAACCAGGACAGGACTGTTGGGGTCCAGAGGAACCGGCTCCTCGTCAGAGTCATCTGATATGGTGATGAAGTTCCTCCTGCGTGCCCGACGACCTACACACACACACACACACACACACACACACACACACACACACACACTTATCTGTAGCACGTGTATGCTCTTGCCTTGGCTTCAGAACCCCCCCCCCCCCCCCCCCACCTGCTTGTGCTGTACCTCGGCTTCAGAACCCCCCCCTGCTTGTGCTGTACCTCGGCTTCAGAACCCCCCCCCCCCTGCTTGTGCTGTACCTCGGCTTCAGAACCCCCCCCCTGCTTGTGCTGTACCTCGGCTTCAGAACCCCCCCCCCCTGCTTGTGCTGTACCTCGGCTTCAGAACCCCCCCCTGCTTGTGCTGTACCTCGGCTTCAGAACCCCCCTCCTGCTTGTGCTGTACCTCGGCTTCAGAACCCCCCCCCCTGCTTGTGCTGTACCTCGGCTTCAGAACCCCCCTCCTGCTTGTGCTGTACCTCGGCTTCAGAACCCCCCCCCCCCTGCTTGTGCTGTACCTCGGCTTCAGAACCCCCCTCCTGCTTGTGCTGTACCTCGGCTTCAGAACCCCCCTCCTGCTTGTGCTGTACCTCGGCTTCAGAACCCCCCTCCTGCTTGTGCTGTACCTCGGCTTCAGAACCCCCCTCCTGCTTGTGCTGTACCTCGGCTTCAGAACCCCCCTCCTGCTTGTGCTGTACCTCGGCTTCAGAACCCCCCTCCTGCTTGTGCTGTACCTCGGCTTCAGAACCCCCCCCCCCTGCTTGTGCTGTACCTCGGCTTCAGAACCCCCCCCCTCTTGTGCTGTACCTCGGCTTCAGAACCCCCCTCCTGCTTGTGCTGTACCTCGGCTTCAGAACCCCCCTCCTGCTTGTGCTGTACCTTGGCTGCGGTGGATGTTGAAGCTGGCCAGGACGATAACGTCATCGTCGTCAGGTCTGTCCGCCATAGTCAATCACACTGCCTGGGTGACACGCTGCTCACAGACACACACTGACCAACAACACTCGACACCATCCCCCTACACACACACACACACACACTGTTAATACCCTGTACTGTTCTGACAAACAGGACCCATTATATACCCCAACACACGCAGTTAATACCCTGTACTGTTCTGACAAACAGGACCCATTATATACCCCAACACACGCAGTTAATACCCTGTACTGTTCTGACAGACAGGACCCATTTTGTACCCCAACACCACCCCAACACACACAGTTAATACCCTGTACTGTTCTGACAGACAGGACCCATTATATACCCCAACACCACCCCAACACACACAGTTAATACCCTGTACTGTTCTGACAGACAGGACCCATTATGTACCCCAACACACACAGTTAATACCCTGTACTGTTCTGACAGACAGGGCCCATTATATACCCCAACACCACCCCAACACACACAGTTAATACCCTGTACTGTTCTGACAGACAGGACCCATTATATACCCCAACACACACAGTTAATAATGCCTGTAGTGTTCTGACAGACAGGACCCATTATATACCCCAACACCACCCCAACACACACAGTTAATACCCTGTACTGTTCTGACAAACAGGACCCATTATATACCCCAACACACACAGTTAATACCCTGTACTGTTCTGACAGACAGGACCCATTATATACCCCAACACCACCCCAACACACACAGTTAATACCCTGTACTGTTCTGACAGACAGGACCCATTATATACCCCAACACCACCCCAACACACACAGTTAATACCCTGTACGGTTCTGACAGACAGGACCCATTATATACCCAAACACACACGGCAGAGATGTCAAGGTGCAGGACAAGTGTATGTAGAGAAGCGGTTAACTCGATAGCTACTGCAGTCAACTCCAAGCCTAACAGTAACTCAGCGGATGGGGTCGTTTGGTTGCTGAACTTGGGCTGTCGTTAGCTAACGTTAGTATTTTGGGGGGTCGACAAAACTTTGAACTCGATTCTAAAACTTTTTTGTTGCCAACTTAGGTAGCTGACGATAGTTGAAAAATGAGGAATGTAGTTAGTTAATGTTGGATAAGGGTGTGTTTGTATGACTTAACGTTACCTAACTAGTAAGTTAGCCTGAAACTTCGACAACTCCAGCTAACTTGCAAAACAAGTTCAACAGGAGAAAGTTGTCAGTCTCCAGCTGGAAGTTTATCAAAAAGCCCAACTAGTTAACGACCCAACTAGTTAACTACATCAACTTGAACTAACTAACTAACGTTAGTACTAACGTTACTAGGTAAGTTAGTTAACATTTAGTACCACATACGTATCTTTGATTACACCTGTAACGTCAGAGACAGCTAGCAAGCTAACTAACTACTGTTATAGGTTAGTTACTAACGTTAGACAACTATATAGTACTGTACTAGTTAACTATTAGTTAGTTACTAACGTTAGTCAACTATATAGTACTGTACTAGTTAACTATTAGTTAGTTACTAACGTTAGACAACTATATAGTACTGTACTAGTTAACTATTAGTTAGTTACTAACGTTAGTCAACTATATAGTACTATACTAGTTAACTATTAGTTAGTTACTAACGTTAGTCAACTATATAGTACTGTACTAGTTAACTATTAGTTAGTTACTAACGTTAGTCAACTATATAGTACTGTACTAGTTAACTATTAGTTAGTTACTAACGTTAGTCAACTATATAGTACTGTACTAGTTAACGTTAGCAAACAGAAGTAAGGTTAAAGAAACATCAATGACAAACATGGTCTTTAAAAACATAGTTAGTTAATAAAATAAGACAAGAAAAACACATTTTTTCTATATGCTGTTGAGGTTGTCGCTTTACCTGAGTGTTCACTGGCGGAGTTGGCTGTGATTTCTCATGTTTGCTTGCACTTTCTGTTCAGTTCGGTATCTGTTTGGGCTAACCTAGCTAGCCTAGCTAGCTTAACGACAGACCAATAATCGCTACCCGTTTATACTTCGAATGACCTACTTATTAACCAGTTATATATCTAATAAGCTGGCTATGTAATAATTAACAAAACGCTATATATAGGTCGTTCAATCTCATAACTCGGATGTTATTGAATGTCCCAAACAACAACAAAAAAAAGATTCAAATATTTGGCTAACAAACGAACATAACCGGAAATCGAAAACAACCTACCACTAAATCAAGACTGGCAACGTCACATTCACGGACATCAGCGCAGCAGTCTGGGGGATGTAGTTTTATCAGATCTTTTGTTTTTGTTTTTGTAGTTTAGTCAATTATTAAAGATATTAGCCGATGTTCGAGAATATCAAAACCGTAATATATCATGGGTGAATTGTGACTGATTGATCTACAAATATTAAGGAGTAGTTATTTTAAGATGCTTAAAAGGTGATTTGTTGATCAGGTCTGTCGCCTGCACTTGTCTGCTGCAATGTCGAACTACCCCAATGGGCTCTCTCCTCTGCCCAGACGTTGCTGAAGCATGGATGTCCAGGTACCAGTATGTCCTGGTAGGAGCTGTGGTACCAGGATGTCCTGGTAGGAGCTGTGGTACCAGGATGCCCTGGTAGGAGCTGTGGTACCAGGATGTCCTGGTAGGAGCTGTGGTACCAGTATGTCCTGGTAGGAGCTGTGGTACCAGTATGTCCCGAAACTGACTTTCAGCTCCCTCCAAAGATTTTCTATTGGGTTCAGGTCTGTAGACTGGCTAGGCCACTCCAGGCACCTTGAGATGCTTCTTACGGGGCCACTCCTTAGTTGCCCTGGCTGTGTGTTTCGGGTCATTGTCATGCTGGAAGACCCAGCCATGACCCATCTTCAATGCTCTTACTGATCTCGCAAGATCTCGCGATACATGGCCCCATCCATCCTCCCCTCAATACCGGTAACGAGTTCAAACAGGTGCAGTTAATACAGGTAATGAGTGGAGAACAGGAGGGCTTCTTAAAAAAAAACTAACAGGTCTGTGAGAGACAGAATGGTAGGTGATCAAATACTTATATCATGCAATAAAATGCAAATTAATTACTTAAAAATCATACAATGTGATTTTCTGGATTGTTGTTTTAGATTCCGTGTCTCACAGTTGAAGTGTACCTATGATTAAAAAAATGACAGACCTCTACATGCTTTGTAAGTAGGAAAACCTGCAAAATCATCAGCGTATCAAATACTTGTTCTCCCCACTGTATATATTTGTTGTTGGGTTTTTTTCTCCATTTTGTGGCAAATTTTCTGTTCACTATATATGATTTTAAATGAAAGAAATATGTAAAAAAAATAAAAAATAAAAAAAGAAATTGGATATGCAAATGGGAATTGTCTTTTGACATGTATTGCACATTGCTCCAGGAATAAATGTCCTGTACACATACAGATGTTCACGTCCTTTTTCTGTGTATTTTAGTATTGAATTTTCTCAGTGAACTTTGACCTACTGTTGAAATCGGTATCTAAACAGCTCAGTGTGATACACAACAGCGTTCAGCTAGACAAAACTGGCCTTCTGGTATAGTGCAGTAAAGCAGTCAGTGTCAACAACCAAAGAAGTAGAACAAAACTGAAATGTGTTTTTAACAAACGTTTCCAGGGTCGACTGCTATGGTGGAAAAACAACATTAAAACATTTCCAGGGTCGACTGCCATGGTGGAAAAACAACATTAAAACATTTCCCGGGTCGACTGCCATGGTGGAAAAACAACATTAAAACATTTCCAGGGTTGACTGCCATGGTGGGAAAACAACATTAAAACATTTCCAGGGTCGACTGCCATGGTGGAAAAACAACATCTAAAACATTTCCAGGGTTGACTGCCATGGTGGGAAAACAACATTAAAACATTTCCAGGGTTGACTGCCATGGTGGAAAAACAACATTAAAACATTTCCAGGGTCGACTGCCATGGTGGAAAAACAACATTAAAACATTTCCAGGGTTGACTGCCATGGTGGGAAAACAACATTAAAATATTTCCAGGGTTGACTGCCATGATGGAAAAACAACATTAAAACATTTCCAGGGTCGACTGCCATGGTGGAAAAACAACATTAAAACATTTCCAGGGTCGACTGCCATGGTGGAAAAACAACATTAAAACATTTCCAGGGTCAACTGCCATGGTGGGAAAACAACATTAAAACATTTCCGGGGTCGACTGCCATGGTGGAAAAACAACATTAAAACATTTCCAGGGTTGACTGCCATGGTGGAAAAACAACATTAAAACATTTCCAGGGTCGACTGCCATGGTGGAAAAACAACATTAAAACATTTCCAGGGTTGACTGCCATGGTGGGAAAACAACATTAAAACATTTCCAGGGTCAACTGCCATGGTGGGAAAACAACATTAAAACATTTCCAGGGTTGACTGCCATGGTGGGAAAACAACATTAAAACAGTTCCAGGGTCGACTGCCATGGTGGAAAAACAACATTAAACAACTTCCAGGGTCGACTGTCATGGTGGAAAAAAACACCATCTAAAACATTTTGACCAGTAGGCCTCACAACATGACAAAACGTTTCATTTTGGTGGCATTGGCCAATTTACTGACACAATAACTAGGTTTTGAGGTATGATTTAAATGTTTTGGGTGAGTTACTACTACCTTTTGCAGACATGCAATAGAGTAGTGATGTCCCATTTTTAAAAAGTTGTGACAATTGCACTTAACAGTTTAAAGAATGTTAAGACTGTATATATATTTTTTTAAATGAGCCAAACGGATTGAGAAACTGTAATATAGACAGTTCACAACAGCAGTCCTAGAACAGAGCCCTGTGGCACCCCCTTCTGGACAGTATTAACAGTGGTCCAAGAACAGAGCCCTGTGGAACCCCCTTCTGGACAGTATTAACAGTGGTCCAAGAACAGAGCCCTGTGGCACCCCCTTCTGGACAGTATTAACAGTGGTCCAAGAACAGAGCCCTGTGGCACCCCCTTCTGGACAGTATTAACAGTGGTCCTAGAACAGAGCCCTGTGGAACCCCCTTCTGGACAGTATTAACAGTGGTCCTAGAACAGAGCCCTGTGGCACCACCTTCTGGACAGTATTAACAGTGGTCCAAGAACAGAGCCCTGTGGCACCACCTTCTGGACAGTATTAACAGTGGTCCTAGAACAGAGCCCTGTGGCACCACCTTCTGGACAGTATTAACAGTGGTCCTAGAACAGAGCCCTGTGGCACCCCCTTCTGGACAGTATTAACAGCAGTCCTAAAACAGAGCCCTGTGGAACCCCCTTCTGGACAGTATTAACAGTGGTCCAAGAACAGAGCCCTGTGGCACCACCTTCTGGACAGTATTAACAGTGGTCCAAGAACAGAGCCCTGTGGCTCCCCCTTCTGGACAGTATTAACAGTGGTCCAAGAACAGAGCCCTGTGGCACCACCTTCTGGACAGTATTAACAGCAGTCCTAGAACAGAGCCCTGTGGCACCACCTTCTGGACAGTATCAACAGTGGTCCAAGAACAGAGCCCTGTGGCACCACCTTCTGGACAGTATTAACAGTGGTCCTATAACAGAGTTGTGGCTCCCCCTTCAGGACAGTATTAACAGCAGTCCTAGAACAGAGCCCTGTGGCACCCCCTTCTGGACAGTATTAACAGCAGTCCTAAAACAGAGCCCTGTGGAACCCCCTTCTGGACAGTATTAACAGTGGTCCTATAACAGAGCCCTGTGGCACCCCCTTCTGGACAGTATTAACAGTGGTCCAAGAACAGAGCCCTGTGGCACCCCCTTCTGGACAGTATTAACAGTGGTCCTAGAACAGAGCCCTGTGGCACCCCCTTCTGGACAGTATTAACAGTGGTCCTAGAACAGAGCCCTGTGGCACCCCCTTCTGGACAGTATTAACAGTGGTCCTAGAACAGAGCCCTGTGGCACGCCCTTCTGTACACTATACAACAGTGGTCCTAGAACAGAACCCTGTTGCACCCCCTTCTGGACAGTAGTAACAGTGGTCCTAGAACAGAGCCCTGTGGCACCCCCTTCTGGACAATATTAACAGCAGTCCTAGAACAGAGCCCTGTGGCACCCCCTTCTGGACAGTATTAACAGCAGTCCTAGAACAGAGCCCTGTGGCACCCCCTTCTGGACAGTATTAACAGCGGTCCTAGAACAGAGCCCTGTGGCACCCCCTTCTGGACAGTATTAACAGTGGTCCAAGAACAGAGCCCGGTGGCACCCCCTTCTGGACAGTATTAACAGTGGTCCTAGAACAGAGCCCTGTGGCACCCCCTTCTGGACAGTATTAACAGTGGCCCTAGAACAGAGCCCTGTGGCACGCCCTTCTGGACAGTATACAACAGTGGTCCTAGAACAGAACCCTGTGGCACCCCCTTCTGGACAGTATTAACAGTGGTCCTAGAACAGAACCCTGTGGCACCCCCTTCTGGACAGTATTAACAGTGGTCCTAGAACAGAGCCCTGTGGCACCCCCTTCTGGACAGTATTAACAGCATTCCTAGAACAGAGCCCTGTGGCACCCCCTTCTGGACAGTATTAACAGTGGTCCTAGAACAGAGCCCTGTGGCACCCCCTTCTGGACAGTATTAACAGTGGTCCTAGAACAGAGCCCTGTGGCACCCCCTTCTGGACAGTATTAACAGCAGTCCTAGAACAGAGCCCTGTGGCACCCCCTTCTGGACAGTATTAACAGCGGTCCTAGAACAGAGCCCGGTGGCACCCCCTTCTGGACAGTATTAACAGCAGTCCTATAACAGAGCCCTGTTGCACCCCCTTCTGGACAGTATTAACAGTGGTCCTAGAACAGAACCCTGTGGCACCCCCTTCTGGACAGTATTAACAGCGGTCCTAGAACAGAACCCTGTGGCACCCCCTTCTGGACAGTATTAACAGTGGTCCTAGAACAGAACCCTGTGGCACCCCCTTCTGGACAGTATTAACAGCGGTCCTAGAACAGAGCCCTGTGGCACCCCCTTCTGGACAGTATTAACAGCGGTCCTAGAACAGAACCCTGTGGCACCCCCTTCTGGACAGTATTAACAGCAGTCCTAGAACAGAGCCCTGTGGCACCCCCTTCTGGACAGTATTAACAGCAGTCCTAGAACAGAACCCTGTGGCACCCCCTTCTGGACAGTATTAACAGCGGTCCTAGAACAGAGCCCTGTGGCACCCCCTTCTGGACACTATTAACAGTGGTCCTAGAACAGAGCCCTGTGGCAGCCCCTTCTGGACAGTTAACATATCAGATGACTTCAAACTGGACACAGTTCTGTCTGCCAGGTAGCTTTTGAACCAGGAGACTGACTTGATCAGATTATCCTATGTTGACAAGTCTTTGCAACGCGAATACAAATCTTGTTATTGTGAAATAGTGATGTAGCTAGCTAGCTAGTTATGTTTATTTTTATATTTGTAGCTACAGTATGTTGAAAACATGTTTCCAATCTGCAATTAATTAATTGAATAGAACAAATACAATATGTTTATTTTGCCATCCCCTGACCCGGAGGGGGTCATGATTCATATTACCAGAGAGGGGAAGAGGTGTAACCTGTAAATCTTTGACATGGCTTCCATTTGAGTCATTTATAGCAGACACTCTAATCCAGAGACCAACGTCAAAACAACAATAAAAAGATGTTCAAAATGGTCGAACAAAGTGCCATCAAAAAAAAAAAGGCTGAGTAAGTATTTATTTATCCAGGCTGAGTGTCTTCTTGTTGGATGTGAGACGGAGGGCAGACAGTTGGACTCCTGCTGTGCTACGCTCCCACCAGACTCACACAATACATCTTCTTCAATACTGAGTGACAAGCAGAGAGGCATTACATACAGATCAAATATTAAAAGATGCTTTTGGTTGCAGAGTCTCAAGGAGAGGTTAGCAGAGGAAGGGGGTGATGAAGGAGAAGGGATGGGGGATGGAGAGAGGAGAAGGAGAAGGGATGGAGGATGAAGAGAGGAGAAGGAGAAGGGATGAGGATGGAGAGAGGAGAAGGAGAAGGGATGAGGATGGAGAGAGGAGAAGGAGAAGGGATGAGGATGGAGAGAGGACAAGGAGAAGGGATGAGGATGAAGAGAGGAGAAGGAGAAGGGATGGGGAATGAAGAGAGGAGAAGGAGAAGGGATGAGGGATGGAGAGGAGAAGGGATGAGGATGGAGAGGAGAAAGCATGAGGATGAAGAGAGGAGGAGGGATGAGGGATGGAGAGGAGAAGGAGAAGGGATGAGGATGAAGAGAGGAGAAGGAGAAGGGATGGAGGATGAAGAGAGGAGAAAGCATGAGGATGAAGAGAGGAGGAGGGATGAGGGATGGAGAGGAGAAGGGATGAGGATGGAGAGGAGAAGGGATGAGGATGAAGAGAGGAGAAGGAGAAGGGGAATGAAGAGAGGAGAAGGAGAAGGGATGGAGGATGAAGAGAGGAGAAGGAGAAGGGATGAGGATGAAGAGAGGAGAAGGGGAAGGGATGAGGGATAAAGAGAGGCAAAGGGATGAGGATGAAGAGAGGAGAAGGGATGAGGATGAAGAGAGGAGAAGGAGAAGGGATGGAGGATGAAGAGAGGAGAAGGAGAAGGGATGAGGGATAAAGAGAGGCGAAGGGATGAGGATGAAGAGAGGAGAAGGGATGGAGGATGGAGAGAGGAGAAGGAGAAGGGATGAGGATGAAGAGAGGAGAAGGAGAAGGGATGAGGATGGAGAGAGGAGAAGGAGAAGGGATGAGGATGGAGAGGAGAAGGAGAAGGGATGGAGGATGAAGAGAGGAGAAGGAGAAGGGATGAGGATGGAGAGAGGAGAAGGGATGAGGATGGAGAGAGGAGAAGGGATGAGGATGGAGAGAGGAGAAGGAGAAGGGATGGGGGATAAAGAGAGGAGAAGGAGAAGGAGAAGGGATGAGGATGGAGAGAGGAGAAGGAGAAGGGATGAGGATGGAGAGAGGAGAAGGAGAAGGGATGAGGATGGAGAGAGGACAAGGGATGAGGATGGAGAGAGGAGAAGGAGAAGGAGAAGGGATGAGGATGGAGAGGAGAAGGAGAAGGGATGAGGATGGAGAGAGGAGAAGGGATGAGGATGGAGAGAGGAGAAGGAGAAGGGATGGGGGATGAAGAGAGGAGAAGGAGAAGGGATGGAGGATGAAGAGAGGAGAAGGAGAAGGGATGGGGGATGAAGAGAGAAGGAGAAGGGATGAGGATGGAGAGGAGAAGGAGAAGGGATGAGGATGAAGAGAGGAGAAGGAGAAGGGATGAGGATGGAGAGAGGAGAAGGGATGAGGATGGAGAGAGGAGAAGGAGAAGGGATGAGGATGGAGAGGAGAAGGAGAAGGGATGAGGATGAAGAGAGGAGAAGGAGAAGGGATGAGGATGGAGAGAGGAGAAGGAGAAGGGATGGAGGATGGAGAGAGGAGAAGGGATGAGGATAGAGAGAGGAGAAGGAGAAGGGATGAGGATGGAGAGGAGAAGGGATGAGGATGGAGAGGAGAAGGGATGAGGATGGAGAGAGGAGAAGGAGAAGGGATGGAGGATGAAGAGAGGAGAAGGAGAAGGAGAAGGGATGGAGGATGAATAGAGGAGAAGGAGAAGGGATGAGGATGGAGAGAGGAGAAGGAGAAGGGATGAGGATGAAGAGAGGAGAAGGGATGAGGATGGAGAGAGGACAAGGAGAAGGAGAAGGGATGAGGATGAAGAGAGGAGAAGGAGAAGGGATGGAGGATGGAGAGAGGACAAGGAGAAGGGATGAGGATGAAGAGAGGAGAAGGAGAAGGGATGGGGGATGGAGAGGAGAAGGGATGAGGATGGAGAGGAGAAAGCATGAGGATGAAGAGAGGACAAGGAGAAGGGATGAGGATGAAGAGAGGAGGAGGAGAAGGGATGAGGATGGAGAGAGGACAAGGAGAAGGGATGAGGATTAAGAGAGGAGAAGGAGAAGGGATGGAGGATGGGGGATGGAGAGAGGAGAAGGGATGAGGGATGGAGAGAGGAGAAGGAGAAGGGATGAGGATGAAGAGAGGAGAAGGAGAAGGGATGAGGATGAAGAGAGGAGAAGGAGAAGGGATGGAGGATGGGGGATGGAGAGAGGAGAAGGGATGAGGGATGGAGAGAGGAGAAGGAGAAGGGATGGAGGATGAAGAGAGGAGAAGGAGAAGGGATGAGGATGAAGAGAGGAAAAGGAGAAGGGATGGAGGATGAAGAGAGGAGAAGGAGAAGGGATGGAGGATGGAGAGAGGAGAAGGAGAAGGAGAAGGGATGGGGGATGGAGAGAGGAGAAGGAGAAGGAGAAGGGATGGGGGATGGAGAGAGGAGAAGGAGAAGGGATGGAGGATGAAGAGAGGAGAAGGAGAAGGGATGAGGATGGAGAGAGGACAAGGAGAAGGGATGAGGATGGAGAGAGGAGAAGGAGAAGGGATGAGGATGGAGAGAGGACAAGGAGAAGGGATGAGGATGAAGAGAGGAGAAGGAGAAGGGATGGGGGATGAAGAGAGGAGAAGGAGAAGGGATGAGGGATGGAGAGGAGAAGGGATGAGGATGGAGAGGAGAAAGCATGAGGATGAAGAGAGGAGGAGGGATGAGGGATGGAGAGGAGAAGGAGAAGGGATGAGGATGGAGAGGAGAAGGAGAAGGGATGAGGATGAAGAGAGGAGAAGGAGAAGGGATGGAGGATGAAGAGAGGAGAAAGCATGAGGATGAAGAGAGGAGGAGGGATGAGGGATGGAGAGGAGAAGGAGAAGGGATGAGGATGGAGAGGAGAAGGGATGGAGGATGAATAGAGGAGAAGGAGAAGGGATGAGGATGGAGAGAGGAGAAGGAGAAGGGATGAGGATGAAGAGAGGAGAAGGGATGAGGATGGAGAGAGGACAAGGAGAAGGAGAAGGGATGAGGATGAAGAGAGGAGAAGGAGAAGGGATGGAGGATGGAGAGAGGACAAGGAGAAGGATGAGGATGAAGAGAGGAGAAGGAGAAGGGATGGGGGATGGAGAGGAGAAGGGATGAGGATGGAGAGGAGAAAGCATGAGGATGAAGAGAGGACAAGGAGAAGGGATGAGGATGAAGAGAGGAGGAGGAGAAGGGATGAGGATGGAGAGAGGACAAGGAGAAGGGATGAGGATTAAGAGAGGAGAAGGAGAAGGGATGGAGGATGGGGGATGGAGAGAGGAGAAGGGATGAGGGATGGAGAGAGGAGAAGGAGAAGGGATGAGGATGAAGAGAGGAGAAGGAGAAGGGATGAGGATGAAGAGAGGAGAAGGAGAAGGGATGGAGGATGGGGGATGGAGAGAGGAGAAGGGATGAGGGATGGAGAGAGGAGAAGGAGAAGGGATGGAGGATGAAGAGAGGAGAAGGAGAAGGGATGAGGATGAAGAGAGGAAAGGGAGAAGGGATGGAGGATGAAGAGAGGAGAAGGAGAAGGGATGGAGGATGGAGAGAGGAGAAGGAGAAGGAGAAGGGATGGGGGATGGAGAGAGGAGAAGGAGAAGGAGAAGGGATGGGGGATGGAGAGAGGAGAAGGAGAAGGGATGGAGGATGAAGAGAGGAGAAGGAGAAGGGATGAGGATGGAGAGAGGACAAGGAGAAGGGATGAGGATGGAGAGAGGAGAAGGAGAAGGGATGAGGATGGAGAGAGGACAAGGAGAAGGGATGAGGATGAAGAGAGGAGAAGGAGAAGGGATGGGGGATGAAGAGAGGAGAAGGAGAAGGGATGAGGGATGGAGAGGAGAAGGGATGAGGATGGAGAGGAGAAAGCATGAGGATGAAGAGAGGAGGAGGGATGAGGGATGGAGAGGAGAAGGAGAAGGGATGAGGATGGAGAGGAGAAGGAGAAGGGATGAGGATGAAGAGAGGAGAAGGAGAAGGGATGGAGGATGAAGAGAGGAGAAAGCATGAGGATGAAGAGAGGAGGAGGGATGAGGGATGGAGAGGAGAAGGAGAAGGGATGAGGATGGAGAGGAGAAGGGATGAGGATGAAGAGAGGAGAAGGAGAAGGGGAATGAAGAGAGGAGAAGGAGAAGGGATGGAGGATGAAGGAATGAGAAGGGATGAGGATGAAGAGAGGAGAAGGGGAAGGGATGAGGGATAAAGAGAGGCGAAGGGATGAGGATGAAGAGAGGAGAAGGGATGAGGATGAAGAGAGGAGAAGGAGAAGGGATGGAGGATGAAGAGAGGAGAAGGAGAAGGGGTGAGGGATAAAGAGAGGCGAAGGGATGAGGATGAAGAGAGGAGAAGGGATGGAGGATGGAGAGAGGAGAAGGAGAAGGGATGAGGATGAAGAGAGGAGAAGGAGAAGGGATGAGGATGGAGAGAGGAGAAGGAGAAGGGATGAGGATGGAGAGGAGAAGGAGAAGGGATGGAGGATGAAGAGAGGAGAAGGAGAAGGGATGAGGATGGAGAGAGGAGAAGGGATGAGGATGGAGAGAGGAGAAGGAGAAGGGATGAGGATGGAAAGAGGAGAAGGAGAAGGGATGAGGATGGAGAGAGGACAAGGGATGAGGATGGAGAGAGGAGAAGGAGAAGGGATGAGGATGGAGAGGAGAAGGAGAAGGGATGAGGATGGAGAGAGGAGAAGGGATGAGGATGGAGAGAGGAGAAGGAGAAGGGATGGGGGATGAAGAGAGGAGAAGGAGAAGGGATGGAGGATGAAGAGAGGAGAAGGAGAAGGGATGGGGGATGAAGAGAGGAGAAGGAGAAGGGATGAGGATGGAGAGGAGAAGGAGAAGGGATGAGGATGAAGAGAGGAGAAGGAGAAGGGATGAGGATGGAGAGAGGAGAAGGGATGAGGATGGAGAGAGGAGAAGGAGAAGGGATGAGGATGGAGAGGAGAAGGAGAAGGGATGAGGATGAAGAGAGGAGAATTAGAAGGGATGAGGATGGAGAGAGGAGAAGGAGAAGGGATGGAGGATGGAGAGAGGAGAAGGGATGAGGATAGAGAGAGGAGAAGGAGAAGGGATGAGGATGGAGAGGAGAAGGGATGAGGATGGAGAGGAGAAGGGATGAGGATGGAGAGAGGAGAAGGAGAAGGGATGGAGGATGAAGAGAGGAGAAGGAGAAGGAGAAGGGATGGAGGATGAATAGAGGAGAAGGAGAAGGGATGAGGATGGAGAGAGGAGAAGGAGAAGGGATGAGGATGAAGAGAGGAGAAGGGATGAGGATGGAGAGAGGACAAGGAGAAGGAGAAGGGATGAGGATGAAGAGAGGAGAAGGAGAAGGGATGGAGGATGGAGAGAGGACAAGGAGAAGGGATGAGGATGAAGAGAGGAGAAGGAGAAGGGATGGGGGATGGAGAGGAGAAGGGATGAGGATGGAGAGGAGAAAGCATGAGGATGAAGAGAGGACAAGGAGAAGGGATGAGGATGAAGAGAGGAGGAGGAGAAGGGATGAGGATGGAGAGAGGACAAGGAGAAGGGATGAGGATTAAGAGAGGAGAAGGAGAAGGGATGGAGGATGGGGGATGGAGAGAGGAGAAGGGATGAGGGATGGAGAGAGGAGAAGGAGAAGGGATGAGGATGAAGAGAGGAGAAGGAGAAGGGATGAGGATGAAGAGAGGAGAAGGAGAAGGGATGGAGGATGGGGGATGGAGAGAGGAGAAGGGATGAGGGATGGAGAGAGGAGAAGGAGAAGGGATGGAGGATGAAGAGAGGAGAAGGAGAAGGGATGAGGATGAAGAGAGGAAAAGGAGAAGGGATGGAGGATGAAGAGAGGAGAAGGAGAAGGGATGGAGGATGGAGAGAGGAGAAGGAGAAGGAGAAGGGATGGGGGATGGAGAGAGGAGAAGGAGAAGGAGAAGGGATGGGGGATGGAGAGAGGAGAAGGAGAAGGGATGGAGGATGAAGAGAGGAGAAGGAGAAGGGATGAGGATGGAGAGAGGACAAGGAGAAGGGATGAGGATGGAGAGAGGAGAAGGAGAAGGGATGAGGATGGAGAGAGGACAAGGAGAAGGGATGAGGATGAAGAGAGGAGAAGGAGAAGGGATGGGGGATGAAGAGAGGAGAAGGAGAAGGGATGAGGGATGGAGAGGAGAAGGGATGAGGATGGAGAGGAGAAAGCATGAGGATGAAGAGAGGAGGAGGGATGAGGGATGGAGAGGAGAAGGAGAAGGGATGAGGATGGAGAGGAGAAGGAGAAGGGATGAGGATGAAGAGAGGAGAAGGAGAAGGGATGGAGGATGAAGAGAGGAGAAAGCATGAGGATGAAGAGAGGAGGAGGGATGAGGGATGGAGAGGAGAAGGAGAAGGGATGAGGATGGAGAGGAGAAGGGATGGAGGATGAATAGAGGAGAAGGAGAAGGGATGAGGATGGAGAGAGGAGAAGGAGAAGGGATGAGGATGAAGAGAGGAGAAGGGATGAGGATGGAGAGAGGACAAGGAGAAGGAGAAGGGATGAGGATGAAGAGAGGAGAAGGAGAAGGGATGGAGGATGGAGAGAGGACAAGGAGAAGGATGAGGATGAAGAGAGGAGAAGGAGAAGGGATGGGGGATGGAGAGGAGAAGGGATGAGGATGGAGAGGAGAAAGCATGAGGATGAAGAGAGGACAAGGAGAAGGGATGAGGATGAAGAGAGGAGGAGGAGAAGGGATGAGGATGGAGAGAGGACAAGGAGAAGGGATGAGGATTAAGAGAGGAGAAGGAGAAGGGATGGAGGATGGGGGATGGAGAGAGGAGAAGGGATGAGGGATGGAGAGAGGAGAAGGAGAAGGGATGAGGATGAAGAGAGGAGAAGGAGAAGGGATGAGGATGAAGAGAGGAGAAGGAGAAGGGATGGAGGATGGGGGATGGAGAGAGGAGAAGGGATGAGGGATGGAGAGAGGAGAAGGAGAAGGGATGGAGGATGAAGAGAGGAGAAGGAGAAGGGATGAGGATGAAGAGAGGAAAGGGAGAAGGGATGGAGGATGAAGAGAGGAGAAGGAGAAGGGATGGAGGATGGAGAGAGGAGAAGGAGAAGGAGAAGGGATGGGGGATGGAGAGAGGAGAAGGAGAAGGAGAAGGGATGGGGGATGGAGAGAGGAGAAGGAGAAGGGATGGAGGATGAAGAGAGGAGAAGGAGAAGGGATGAGGATGGAGAGAGGACAAGGAGAAGGGATGAGGATGGAGAGAGGAGAAGGAGAAGGGATGAGGATGGAGAGAGGACAAGGAGAAGGGATGAGGATGAAGAGAGGAGAAGGAGAAGGGATGGGGGATGAAGAGAGGAGAAGGAGAAGGGATGAGGGATGGAGAGGAGAAGGGATGAGGATGGAGAGGAGAAAGCATGAGGATGAAGAGAGGAGGAGGGATGAGGGATGGAGAGGAGAAGGAGAAGGGATGAGGATGGAGAGGAGAAGGAGAAGGGATGAGGATGAAGAGAGGAGAAGGAGAAGGGATGGAGGATGAAGAGAGGAGAAAGCATGAGGATGAAGAGAGGAGGAGGGATGAGGGATGGAGAGGAGAAGGAGAAGGGATGAGGATGGAGAGGAGAAGGGATGAGGATGAAGAGAGGAGAAGGAGAAGGGGAATGAAGAGAGGAGAAGGAGAAGGGATGGAGGATGAAGGAATGAGAAGGGATGAGGATGAAGAGAGGAGAAGGGGAAGGGATGAGGGATAAAGAGAGGCGAAGGGATGAGGATGAAGAGAGGAGAAGGGATGAGGATGAAGAGAGGAGAAGGAGAAGGGATGGAGGATGAAGAGAGGAGAAGGAGAAGGGGTGAGGGATAAAGAGAGGCGAAGGGATGAGGATGAAGAGAGGAGAAGGGATGGAGGATGGAGAGAGGAGAAGGAGAAGGGATGAGGATGAAGAGAGGAGAAGGAGAAGGGATGAGGATGGAGAGAGGAGAAGGAGAAGGGATGAGGATGGAGAGGAGAAGGAGAAGGGATGGAGGATGAAGAGAGGAGAAGGAGAAGGGATGAGGATGGAGAGAGGAGAAGGGATGAGGATGGAGAGAGGAGAAGGAGAAGGGATGAGGATGGAAAGAGGAGAAGGAGAAGGGATGAGGATGGAGAGAGGACAAGGGATGAGGATGGAGAGAGGAGAAGGAGAAGGGATGAGGATGGAGAGGAGAAGGAGAAGGGATGAGGATGGAGAGAGGAGAAGGGATGAGGATGGAGAGAGGAGAAGGAGAAGGGATGGGGGATGAAGAGAGGAGAAGGAGAAGGGATGGAGGATGAAGAGAGGAGAAGGAGAAGGGATGGGGGATGAAGAGAGGAGAAGGAGAAGGGATGAGGATGGAGAGGAGAAGGAGAAGGGATGAGGATGAAGAGAGGAGAAGGAGAAGGGATGAGGATGGAGAGAGGAGAAGGGATGAGGATGGAGAGAGGAGAAGGAGAAGGGATGAGGATGGAGAGGAGAAGGAGAAGGGATGAGGATGAAAAGAGGAGAATTAGAAGGGATGAGGATGGAGAGAGGAGAAGGAGAAGGGATGGAGGATGGAGAGAGGAGAAGGGATGAGGATGGAGAGAGGAGAAGGAGAAGGGATGAGGATGGAGAGGAGAAGGGATGAGGATGGAGAGGAGAAGGGATGAGGATGGAGAGAGGAGAAGGAGAAGGGATGGAGGATGAAGAGAGGAGAAGGAGAAGGAGAAGGGATGGAGGATGAATAGAGGAGAAGGAGAAGGGATGAGGATGGAGAGAGGAGAAGGAGAAGGGATGAGGATGAAGAGAGGAGAAGGGATGAGGATGGAGAGAGGACAAGGAGAAGGAGAAGGGATGAGGATGAAGAGAGGAGAAGGAGAAGGGATGGAGGATGGAGAGAGGACAAGGAGAAGGATGAGGATGAAGAGAGGAGAAGGAGAAGGGATGGGGGATGGAGAGGAGAAGGGATGAGGATGGAGAGGAGAAAGCATGAGGATGAAGAGAGGACAAGGAGAAGGGATGAGGATGAAGAGAGGAGGAGGAGAAGGGATGAGGATGGAGAGAGGACAAGGAGAAGGGATGAGGATTAAGAGAGGAGAAGGAGAAGGGATGGAGGATGGGGGATGGAGAGAGGAGAAGGGATGAGGGATGGAGAGAGGAGAAGGAGAAGGGATGAGGATGAAGAGAGGAGAAGGAGAAGGGATGAGGATGAAGAGAGGAGAAGGAGAAGGGATGGAGGATGGGGGATGGAGAGAGGAGAAGCGATGAGGGATGGAGAGAGGAGAAGGAGAAGGGATGGAGGATGAAGAGAGGAGAAGGAGAAGGGATGAGGATGAAGAGAGGAAAAGGAGAAGGGATGGAGGATGAAGAGAGGAGAAGGAGAAGGGATGGAGGATGGAGAGAGGAGAAGGAGAAGGAGAAGGGATGGGGGATGGAGAGAGGAGAAGGAGAAGGAGAAGGGATGGGGGATGGAGAGAGGAGAAGGAGAAGGGATGGAGGATGAAGAGAGGAGAAGGAGAAGGGATGAGGATGGAGAGAGGACAAGGAGAAGGGATGAGGATGGAGAGAGGAGAAGGGATGAGGATGGAGAGAGGACAAGGAGAAGGGATGAGGATGAAGAGAGGAGAAGGAGAAGGGATGGGGGATGAAGAGAGGAGAAGGAGAAGGGATGAGGGATGGAGAGGAGAAGGGATGAGGATGGAGAGGAGAAAGCATGAGGATGAAGAGAGGAGGAGGGATGAGGGATGGAGAGGAGAAGGAGAAGGGATGAGGATGGAGAGGAGAAGGAGAAGGGATGAGGATGAAGAGAGGAGAAGGAGAAGGGATGGAGGATGAAGAGAGGAGAAAGCATGAGGATGAAGAGAGGAGGAGGGATGAGGGATGGAGAGGAGAAGGAGAAGGGATGAGGATGGAGAGGAGAAGGGATGAGGATGAAGAGAGGAGAAGGAGAAGGGGAATGAAGAGAGGAGAAGGAGAAGGGATGGAGGATGAAGGAAGGAGAAGGGATGAGGATGAAGAGAGGAGAAGGGGAAGGGATGAGGGATAAAGAGAGGCGAAGGGATGAGGATGAAGAGAGGAGAAGGGATGAGGATGAAGAGAGGAGAAGGAGAAGGGATGGAGGATGAAGAGAGGAGAAGGAGAAGGGATGAGGGATAAAGAGAGGCGAAGGGATGAGGATGAAGAGAGGAGAAGGGATGGAGGATGGAGAGAGGAGAAGGAGAAGGGATGAGGATGAAGAGAGGAGAAGGAGAAGGGATGAGGATGGAGAGAGGAGAAGGAGAAGGGATGAGGATGAAGAGAGGAGAAGGAGAAGGGATGGAGGATGGAGAGAGGAGAAGGAGAAGGGATGAGGATGGAGAGGAGAAGGAGAAGGGATGAGGATGGAGAGAGGAGAAGGAGAAGGGATGAGGATGGAGAGAGGAGAAGGGATGAGGATGGAGAGAGGAGAAGGAGAAGGAGAAGGGATGAGGATGGAGAGAGGAGAAGGGATGAGGATGGAGAGAGGAGAAGGGATGAGGATGGAGAGAGGAGAAGGAGAAGGGATGAGGATGGAGAGAGGAGAAGGAGAAGGAGAAGGGATGGAGGATGAAGAGAGGAGAAGGAGAAGGAGAAGGGATGAGGATGGAGAGAGGAGAAGGAATGAGGATGGAGAGAGGAGAAGGAGAAGGAGAAGGGATGGAGGATGAAGAGAGGAGAAGGAGAAGGGATGAGGATGGAGAGAGGAGAAGGGATGAGGATGGAGAGAGGAGAAGGAGAAGGAGAAGGGATGAGGATGGAGAGAGGAGAAGGAGAAGGGATGAGGATGGAGAGAGGAGAAGGAGAAGGGATGGAGGATGAAGAGAGGAGAAGGAGAAGGAGAAGGGATAGAGGATGAAGAGAGGAGAAGGAGAAGGGATGAGGATGGAGAGAGGAGAAGGAGAAGGGATGAGGATGGAGAGAGGACAAGGAGAAGGGATGAGGATGAAGAGAGGAGAAGGAGAAGGGATGGGGGATGAAGAGAGGAGAAGGAGAAGGGATGAGGATGGAGAGAGGAGAAGGAGAAGGGATGAGGATGAAGAGAGGAGAAGGGATGAGGATGGAGAGAGGACAAGGAGAAGGGATGAGGATGAAGAGAGGAGAAGGAGAAGGGATGGAGGATGAAGAGAGGAGAATGAGAAGGAGAAGGGATGGAGGATGAAGAGAGGAGAAGGAGAAGGGATGAGGATGGAGAGGAGAAGGAGAAGGGATGGAGGATGAAGAGAGGAGAAGGAGAAGGAGAAGGGATGGAGGATGAAGAGAGGAGAAGGAGAAGGAGAAGGGATGAGGATGGAGAGAGGAGAAGGAGAAGGGATGAGGATGGAGAGAGGAGAAGGGATGAGGATGGAGAGAGGAGAAGGGATGAGGATGGAGAGAGGAGAAGGAGAAGGGATGAGGATGGAGAGGAGAAGGAGAAGGGATGGAGGATGAAGAGAGGAGAAGGAGAAGGAGAAGGGATGGAGGATGAAGAGAGGAGAAGGGATGAGGATGGAGAGAGGACAAGGAGAAGGGATGAGGATGAAGAGGAGAAGGAGAAGGGATGGAGGATGAAGAGAGGAGAAGGAGAAGGAGAAGGGATGGAGGATGAAGAGAGGAGAAGGGATGGAGAATGAAGAGAGGAGAAGGAGAAGGGATGAGGATGGAGAGAGGAGAAGGAGAAGGGATGAGGATGAAGAGAGGAGAAGGAGAAGGGATGGGGGATGAAGAGAGGAGAAGGAGAAGGGATGAGGATGGAGAGAGGAGAAGGAGAAGGGATGAGGATGAAGAGAGGAGAAGGGATGAGGATGGAGAGAGGACAAGGAGAAGGGATGAGGATGAAGAGAGGAGAAGGAGAAGGGATGGAGGATGAAGAGAGGAGAAGGAGAAGGAGAAGGGATGGAGGATGAAGAGAGGAGAAGGGATGAGGATGGAGAGAGGACAAGGAGAAGGGATGAGGATGAAGAGAGGAGAAGGAGAAGGGATGGAGGATGGAGAGAGGACAAGGAGAAGGGATGAGGATGAAGAGAGGAGAAGGAGAAGGGATGGGGGATGAAGAGAGGAGAAGGAGAAGGGATGGGGGATGGAGAGGAGAAGGGATGAGGATGGAGAGGAGAAGGGATGAGGATGGAGAGGAGAAAGCATGAGGATGAAGAGAGGACAAGGAGAAGGGATGAGGATGAAGAGAGGAGGAGGAGAAGGGATGAGGATGGAGAGAGGACAAGGAGAAGGGATGAGGATGAAGAGAGGAGAAGGAGAAGGGATGGAGGATGGGGGATGGAGAGAGGAGAAGGGATGAGGGATGGAGAGAGGAGAAGGAGAAGGGATGAGGATGAAGAGAGGAGGAGGAGAAGGGATGAGGATGAAGAGAGGAGAAGGAGAAGGGATGGAGGATGGGGGATGGAGAGAGGAGAAGGGATGAGGGATGGAGAGAGGAGAAGGAGAAGGGATGGAGGATGAAGAGAGGAGAAGGAGAAGGGATGAGGATGAAGAGAGGAAAAGGAGAAGGGATGGAGGATGAAGAGAGGAGAAAGCATGAGGATGAAGAGAGGAGAAGGAGAAGGGATGAGGATGGAGAGAAGACAAGGAGAAGGGATGAGGGATGGAGAGAGGAGAAGGAGAAGGGATGAGGATGAAGAGAGGAGAAGGAGAAGGGGAATGAAGAGAGGAGAAGGAGAAGGGATGGAGGATGAAGAGAGGAGAAGGAGAAGGGATGAGGATGGAGAGGAGAAGGGGAAGGGATGAGGGATAAAGAGAGGCGAAGGGATGAGGATGAAGAGAGGAGAAGGGATGAGGGATAAAGAGAGGCGAAGGGGAAGGGATGAGGGATAAAGAGAGGCGAAGGGGAAGGGATGAGGGATAAAGAGAGGCGAAGGGATGAGGATGAAGAGAGGAGAAGGGATGAGGATGAAGAGAGGAGAAGGAGAAGGGATGGAGGATGAAGAGAGGAGAAGGAGAAGGCATGAGGGATAAAGAGAGGCGAAGGGATGAGGATGAAGAGAGGAGAAGGGATGGAGGATGAAGAGAGGAGAAGGAGAAGGGATGAGGGATAAAGAGAGGCGAAGGGATGAGGATGAAGAGAGGAGAAGGGATGGAGGATGAAGAGAGGAGAAGGAGAAGGGATGAGGGATAAAGAGAGGCGAAGGGATGAGGATGAAGAGAGGAGAAGGGATGGAGGATGAAGAGAGGAGAAGGAGAAGGGGGATGGAGAGAGGAGGAGAACGGGGATGGAGAGAGGAGAAGGGATGAGGATGAAGAGAGGAGAAGGAGAAGGGGGATGGAGAGAGGAGAAGGAGAATTCAGACATCAGTCCACTCAGACAACCACTGCTGACACATCCTCCTCTGCTCCTCACTCTCCTCTCTCCCCCTCCACCTCTTCCTCCTCTCCTCCTGCTGCCTGCTCCTCTCCTCCTGCTGTCTCTTCTTCTCCTCCCGCTCTGTCCTCTCCTCCGCCGCCCTGTGCTCCAGCAGGGTCTCCACGACTCCCTCTACAGTCCGGAGGCAGCGCTGCGGGCGCCAGCGAGGGTCAGTGGGCGTGGTGAAGGGGTCGGGGGCAGCGGCCTGCAGGGGGAGCGGCTCCAGGGGGAGGTGTAGGAGGTGTGCGTGCAGCATCATGCGATAGGGGGCGCTGTCCTCTCCCAGGCTGTAGGTGTAGTCTCCTACGATGGGGTGCCCTACCGCCTCACAGTGAACCCTCAGCTGGTGGGTACGACCTGACACACAACATCACAACAATATGAGTAGAGTATTTTTTGCACCTACAGAACACTATATAGGCCTATCTGTGAATGTGTTTACCTACCGAACACTATATAGGCCTATCTGTGAATGTGTTTACCTACCAAACACTATATAGGCCTATCTGTGAATGTGTTTACCTACCTAACACTATATAGGCCTATCTGTGAATGTGTTTACCTACCGAGCACTATATAGGCCTATCTGTGAATGTGTTTACCTACCAAACACTATATAGGCCTATCTGTGAATGTGTTTACCTACCGAACACTATATAGGCCTATCTGTGAATGTGTTTACCTACCGAACACTATATAGGCCTATCTGTGAATGTGTTTACCTACCTAACACTATATAGGCCTATCTGTGAATGTGTTTACCTACCGAACACTATATAGGCCTATCTGTGAATGTGCTTACCTACCAAACACTATATAGGCCTATCTGTGAATGTGTTTACCTACAGAACACTATATAGGCCTATCTGTGAATGTGTTTACCTACAGAACACTATATAGGCCTATCTGTGAATGTGTTTACTTACCAAACACTATATAGGCCTATCTGTGAATGTGTTTACCTACCAAACACTATATAGGCCTATCTGTGAATGTGTTTACCTACCTAACACTATATAGGCCTATCTGTGAATGTGTTTACCTACCTAACACTATATAGGCCTATCTGTGAATGTGTTTACCTACCAAACACTATATAGGCCTTTCTGTGAATGTGTTTACCTACCAAACACTATATAGGCCTATCTGTGAATGTGTTTACCTACCTAACACTATATAGGCCTATCTGTGAATGTGTTTACCTGTGTGTGTGTGTGTGTCTTTGAACCTGTGTGTGTGTGTGTGTGTGTGTGTCTTTGTCCCTGTGTGTGTGTGTCTTTGTATCTGTGTGTGTGTGTGTGTCTGTGTGTGTGTCTTTGTACCTGTGTGTGTGTGTGTGTGTGTGTGTCTTTGTCCCTGTGTGAGTGTGTGTGTGTGTGTGCCTGTGTGTGTGTGCGCGTGTGTGTGTGTGTGTGTGTGTGTACCTGTGAGAGGCTGCAGCACCACCTTGGTAACAGGGTCTCCATCATAATCTCCGTACTCCAACACGGTGAGCTGAGACTGACAGGGCTTGGGGTTCTCACAACCTGCAGAGAGACTGGCAATGAGACTGACAGGGCTTGGGGTTCTCACAACCTGCAGAGAGACTGGCAATGAGACTGACAGGGCTTGGGGTTCTCACAACCTGCAGAGAGACTGGCAATGAGACTGACAGGGCTTGGGGTTCTCACAACCTGCAGAGAGACTGGCAATGAGACTGACAGGGCTTGGGGTTCTCACAACCTGCAGAGAGACTGGCAATGAGACTGACAATGAGACTGACAGGGCTTGGGGTTCTCACAACCTGCAGAGAGACTGGCAATGAGACTGACAATGAGACTGACAGGGCTTGGGGTTCTCACAACCTGCAGAGAGACTGGCAATGAGACTGACAATGAGACTAACAGGGCTTGGGGTTCTCACAACCTGCAGAGAGACTGGCAATGAGACTGGCAATGAGACTAACAGGGCTTGGGGTTCTCACAACCTGCAGAGAGACTGGCAATGAGACTGACAGGGCTTAGGGTTCTCACAACCTGCAGAGAGACTGGCAATGAGACTGACAATGAGACTGACAGGGCTTGGGGTTCTCACAACCTGCAGAGAGACTGGCAATGAGACTGACAATGAGACTGACAGGGCTTGGGGTTCTCACAACCTGCAGAGAGACTGGCAATGAGACTGACAGGGCTTGGGGTTCTCACAACCTGCAGAGAGACTGGCAATGAGACTGACAGGGCTTGGGGTTCTCACAACCTGCAGAGAGACTGGCAATGAGACTGACAGGGCTTGGGGTTCTCACAACCTGCAGAGAGACTGGCAATGAGACTGACAGGGCTTGGGGTCCTCACAACCTGCAGAGAGACTGGCAATGAGACTGACAGGGCTTGGGGTTCTCACAACCTGCAGAGAGACTGACAATGAGACTGACAGGGCTTGGGGTTCTCACAACCTGCAGAGAGACTGGCAATGAGACTGACAGGGCTTGGGGTTCTCACAACCTGCAGAGAGACTGACAATGAGACTAACAGGGCTTGGGGTTCTCACAACCTGCAGAGAGACTGGCAATGAGACTGACAGATCTACAACTAACATTTCAACGTGAATTTGGCCGGTAACCTGCAGAGAGACTGGCAATGAGACGGGACAGATCTACAACTAACATTTCTATGTGCATTTGGTCGGTAACCTGACAGAGAGACTTGCTGTCAGTGAAAGTGACAGATCTAGAACTAACATTTCTATGTGCATTTGGTCGGTAGCCCAAAAGGTTACATACTGCAGCTTTAAAGAGAGTAACTTTCATGAAGAAAAGGAATCCGTGGAAACCCGGATGTTTGCAGTGAAACACGACAACTCTGGTCTTCATTTTGACAGTTGGTTGGTCTTTCTGCGCTCCACGGGGGATTTGAACTGACGCTGTGGCAATAGATGTCATGAACTGGGCGCCGTACCTCTGTGAGCTAACCGTACCTCTGTGAGCTAACCGTACCTCTGTGAGCTAACCTCACCTCTGTGAGCTAACCTCACCTCTGTGAGCTAACCGTACCTCTGTGAGCTAACCGTACCTCTGTGAGCTAACCGTACCTCTGTGAGCTAACCGTACCTCTGTGAGCTAACCTTACCTCTGTGAGCTAACCTCACCTCTGTGAGCTAACCTTACCACTACCACTGTGAGCTAACCGTACCTCTGTGAGCTAACCGTACCTCTGTGAGCTAACCTCACCTCTGTGAGCTAACCTTACCTCTGTGAGCTAACCTTACCTCTGTGAGCTAACCGTACCTCTGTGAGCTAACCTCACCTCTGTGAGCTAACCTTACCTCTGTGAGCTAACCGTACCTCTGTGAGCTAACCTCACCTCTGTGAGCTAACCTCACCTCTGTGAGCTAACCTCACCTCTGTGAGCTAACCGTACCTCTGTGAGCTAACCTCACCTCTGTGAGCTAACCTCACCTCTGTGAGCTAACCGTACCTCTGTGAGCTAACCTCACCTCTGTGAGCTAACCTCACCTCTGTGAGCTAACCTCACCTCTGTGAGCTAACCGTACCTCTGTGAGCTAACCTCACCTCTGTGAGCTAACCTCACCTCTGTGAGCTAGCCTTACCACAACCACTGTGAGCTAACTGTACCTCTGTGAGCTAACCTTACCACTACCACTGTGAGCTAATCGTACCTCTGTGAGCTAACCTGAGAGAGAGAGAGAGAGAGAGAGAGAGAGAGAGAGAGAGAGAGAGAGAGAGAGAGAGAGAGAGAGAGACAGGGAGAGAGAGAGAGAGAGAGAGAGAGAGAGAGAGAGAGACAGAGACAGAGAGAGAGAGAGAGAGACTCAGGTTCTTACCGTCTGTTCCTTGGATACACATCATGTGTGTTCTTCCCTCTGTGGTGTTTTCACCGATGGAGAAGTCTATAGTCATCTTCTCCTCCTCTACCCAGCCTCTCACCTGGAGGAAACACATCACATCTATAGTAATCTACTCCTCCTCTACCCAGCCTCTCACCTGGAGGAAACACATCACATCTATAGTCATCTACTCCTCCTCTACCCAGCCTCTCACCTGGAGGAAACACATCACATCTATAGTCATCTACTCCTCCTCTACCTAGCTTCTCACCTGGAGGAAACACATCACATCTATAGTAATCTACTCCTCCTCTACCTAGCTTCTCACCTGGAGGAAACACATCACATCTATAGTCATCTTCTCCTCCTCTACCTAGCTTCTCACCTGGAGGAAACACATCACATCTATAGTAATATACTCCTCCTCTACCCAGCCTCTCACCTGGAGGAAACACATCACATCTACAGTCATCTACTCCTCCTCTACCTAGCTTCTCACCTGGAGGAAACACATCACATCTATAGTCATCTACTCCTCCTCTACCCAGCCTCTCACCTGGAGGAAACACATCACATCTATAGTCATCTACTCCTCCTCTACCCAGCTTCTCACCTGGAGGATACACATCACATCTACAGTCATCTTCTCCTCCTCTACCCAGCTTCTCACCTGGAGGATACACATCACATCTATAGTCATCTACTCCTCCTCTACTCCTCCTCTACCCAGCTTCTCACCTGGAGGAAACACATCACATCTACAGTCATCTACTCCTCCTCTACTCCTCCTCTACCCAGCCTCTCACCTGGAGGATACACATCACATCTACAGTCATCTTCTCCTCCTCTACCCAGCTTCTCACCTGGAGGATACACATCACATCTATAGTCATCTACTCCTCCTCTACTCCTCCTCTACCCAGCTTCTCACCTGGAGGAAACACATCACATCTACAGTCATCTTCTCCTCCTCTACTCCTCCTCTACCCAGCCTCTCACCTGGAGGAAACACATCACATCTATAGTCATCTTCTCCTCCTCTACTCCTCCTCTACCCAGCTTCTCACCTGGAGGATACACATCACATCTATAGTCATCTACTCCTCCTCTACTCCTCCTCTACCCAGCTTCTCACCTGGAGGAAACACATCACATCTACAGTCATCTACTCCTCCTCTACTCCTCCTCTACCCAGCCTCTCACCTGGAGGATACACATCACATCTATAGTCATCTTCTCCTCCTCTACTCCTCCTCTACCCAGCTTCTCACCTGGAGGATACACATCACATCTATAGTCATCTTCTCCTCCTCTACTCCTCCTCTACCCAGCCTCTCACCTGGAGGAAACACATCACATCTATAGTCATCTTCTCCTCCTCTACCTAGCTTCTCACCTGGAGGAAACACATCACATCTATAGTCATCTACTCCTCCTCTACCCAGCTTCTCACCTGGAGGAAACACATCACATCTACAGTCATCTTCTCCTCCTCTACCCAGCCTCTCTACTGGAGGAAACACATCACATCTATAGTCATCTTCTCCTCCTCTACTCCTCCTCTACCTAGCTTCTCACCTGGAGGAAACACATCACATCTATAGTCATCTTCTCCTCCTCTACTCCTCCTCTACCCAGCTTCTCACCTGGAGGATACACATCACATCTATAGTCATCTTCTCCTCCTCTACTCCTCCTCTACCCAGCCTCTCACCTGGAGGAAACACATCACATCTATAGTCATCTTCTCCTCCTCTACCTAGCTTCTCACCTGGAGGAAACACATCACATCTATAGTCATCTACTCCTCCTCTACCTAGCTTCTCACCTGGAGGAAACACATCACATCTATAGTCATCTACTCCTCCTCTACCCAGCCTCTCACCTGTAGGAAACACATCACATCTATAGTCATCTTCTCCTCCTCTACTCCTCCTCTACTCCTCCTCTACTCCTCCTCTACTCCTCCTCTACCCAGCCTCTCACCTGTAGGAAACACATCACATCTATAGTCATCTTCTCCTCCTCTACTCCTCCTCTACTCCTCCTCTACTCCTCCTCTACCCAGCTTCTCACCTGGAGGAAACACATCACATCTACAGTCATCTTCTCCTCCTCTACCCAGCCTCTCACCTGGAGGAATTACATCACATCTACAGTCATCTTCTCCTCCTCTACCCAGCCTCTCACCTGGAGGAAACACATCACATCTACAGTCATCTACTCCTCCTCTACTCCTCCTCTACCCAGCTTCTCACCTGGAGGAAACACATCACATCTACAGTCATCTACTCCTCCTCTACTCCTCCTCTACCCAGCCTCTCACCTGGAGGAAACACATCACATCTATAGTCATCTTCTCCTCCTCTACCTAGCTTCTCACCTGGAGGAAACACATCACATCTATAGTCATCTTCTCCTCCTCTACCCAGCTTCTCACCTGGAGGAAACACATCACATCTACAGTCATCTACTCCTCCCCTACCTAGCTTCTCACCTGGAGGAAACACATCACATCTACAGTCATCTTCTCCTCCTCTACCTAGCTTCTCACCTGGAGGAAACACATCACATCTACAGTCATCTTCTCCTCCTCTACTCCTCCTCTACCCAGCTTCTCACCTGGAGGAAACACATCACATCTACAGTCATCTACTCCTCCTCTACCTAGCTTCTCACCTGGAGGAAACACATCACATCTACAGTCATCTACTCCTCCTCTACTCCTCCTCTACCCAGCTTCTCACCTGGAGGAAACACATCACATCTACAGTCATCTTCTCCTCCTCTACCTAGCTTCTCACCTGGAGGAAACACATCACATCTACAGTCATCTTCTCCTCCTCTACCTAGCTTCTCACCTGGAGGAAACACATATTAAATGATGAGCTACAAATGTTCTCATGCTGAGTAGGGTGTGTGTGTGTGGTGTGGTGGTGTGTGTGCGTGTGTGCGTACCAGTGCTAGGTAAACCTTGGTAGCTCTGCGGTCTTTAAAACAGTGGTAGACCCGGCCAGCAGCAGCCTTGTTCAGAGCCACACACAGAACCCCACTGGTGGAGTAGTCCAGTTGGTGACAGAACCTGACAGAGAGAGAGAGAGAGAGAGAGACAGAGGGAGAGAGAGAGGGAGAGAGAGAGAGAGAGAGAGAGACAGAGAGAGAGAGAGAGAGAGAAAGAGAGACAGAGAGAGAGAGATTGCACAGAGTGCGAGATTACACAGATCCACAAAGAATTCGAAAACAAATCCAATTTTGATAAACTCCCATATCTACTGGGTGAAATACCACAGTGTGACATCACAACAGCAAGATTTGTGACCTGTTGCCACAAGAAAAGGGACCCCAGTGAAGAACAAACACCATTGTAAATACAACCCATATTTATGCTTATTTATTTTATCTTGTGTACTTTAACCATTTGTACATTGTTATAACACTGTATATATACATAATATGACATTTGTAATGTCTTTATTGTTTTGAAACTTCTGTAAGTGTAATGTTTACTGTTAATTTGTATTGTTTATTTCACTTTTGTATAATATCTACCTCACTTGCTTTGGCAATGTTAACACATGTTTCCCATGCCAATAAAGCCCCTTGAATTGAGAGAGAGATAGAGAGACAGAGACTAAGAGAGAGAGAGAAAGAGAGAGATAGAGAGAGAGAGAGAGACAGAGACCGAGAGAGAGAGAGAAAGAGAGAGATAGAGATAGAGAGACAGAGAGACAGACAGACAGAGAGAGAGAGAGAGAGATAGAGACAGAGACCGAGAGTGTGTTTCTCTTACTTGAAACCATAGTACGTGCCAGGGTCGGCCAGCTCAGGGAAGCTCAGCCCCAGCTGTCTCTAGACAGTGTGTTTCTCTTACCTGAATCCATAGTACGTGCCAGGGTCGGCCAACTCAGGGAAGCTCAGCCCCAGCTGTCTCTAGACCGTGTGTTTCTCTTACCTGAATCCATAGTACGTCCCAGGGTCGGCCAGCTCAGGGAAGCTCAGGGAAGCTCAGCCCCAGCTGTCTCTAGACCGTGTGTTTCTCTTACCTGAATCCATAGTACGTCCCAGGGTCGGCCAGCTCAGGGAAGCTCAGCCCCAGCTGTCTCTAGACAGTGTGTTTCTCTTACCTGAATCCATAGTACGTCCCAGGGTCGGCCAGCTCAGGGAAGCGGAGTCCCAACTGTTTCTGGACAGTGTGTTTCTCGTACCACATCTTGCTGTCGATGCGGATGTCCCAGTGCTTATCCACTATGATGTAGTCACAGCTCTGATACAGAACCTTCAGACTGTCAACACTGGCGGTTTCCACACCACTGGCCGGTTCCACACCGCTGTCTGGTTGCACACTGGTCGGTTCCCTCAGACTGTCCACACCGCCAGGTTCCATACTGCCAGGTTCCACACCGGCAGGTTCCATACTTCCCGGTTCCACACCTGCAGGTTCCATACTTCCCGGTTCCACACCTGCAGGTTCCATACTTCCCGGTTCCACACCTGCAGGTTCCATACTGCTAGGTTCCATACTGCTAGGTTCCACACCTGCAGGTTCCATACTGCTAGGTTCCATACTGCTAGGTTCCATACTGCTAGGTTCCATACTGCTAGGTTCCATACTGCTAGGTTCCATACTGCTAGGTTCCATACATCCCGGTTCCACAACGGCAGGTTCCATACTCACCACTCAGCTCAGCCTGACCTGCTGAAACACGAGACAACACGAGGGACTGATGATGTGCTTAATTTGGACGTTTATTGCCAAAGAGAGATTTTAGTCGCGCAATTTTACATCTAAGATGTTTGGTGCAGTATTTATTATTTTATTTATTATTTGCATGAAAACGGGTCCTTTCTCGTTGACTTTATTGAAGAATCTCTACTGTTGACCAAACAACTCAAATACAATTAAATTCAATTCAATTTCAATTTCAATTCAAGGGGCTTTATTGTCAATGGGAAACGTGTGTTTACGTTGTCAAAGCAAGTGAAGTAGATAATAAACAAAAGTGAAATAAACAATAAAAATGAACAGTAAACATTACACTCATAGAAGTTCCAAAATAATAAAGACATTACAAATGTCATATTATGTCTATATACAGTGTTGAAAAGATGTACAAATAGTTAAAGTACAAAAGGGAAAATAAATAAACAAATGGCCTGATTGTTTAATTTAACTAGGCAAGTCAGTTAAGATCAACTTCTTATTTACAATGACGGCCTACTCCGGCTGACGCTGAGCCAATTGTGTGCCGCCCTATAGGACTCCCAATCACGGCCAGATGTGATTCAGCCTGGATTCGAACCAGGGACTGTAGTAGTGACGCCTCTAGCACTGAGATGCGGTGCCTCAGACAGACAGCTCCGCCACTCGAGAGCCCTGATGACGTCATAAATATATTAAATAATCACCGACGACGGGGAGTAAGTACACTTCGGCTTGCCTCGAGAAAAAATGTCGTGTGCCCCAACAGCCGGAGAAAAAAAAACCCACCGGAGTCCAAAAACAAACAAAAAACGTAACAAAACGTGGTAATAATATTTGCATGTGACGTTCCGATCTTTTTAGGCTGGGAAACATCAGGACGAATTAACTGCGCATCACATCCCTGTCTGCCTGTCTGCCTGCCTGCCTGCCTGTCTGTCTGCCTGCCTGCCTGCCTGCCTGTCTGTCTGCCTGTCTGTCTGCCTGCCTGCTGTACACAGATATATGAGTTGCACTGTTTTACTAGATACAATAGCTAATTAAAGAGTTTATATTATACAATGGACAGGCAGTGGTACGATGTAACAAACATTCATTCGCCTGCTAACGTTAAGTAACGATAGCTGACGTTATCTAAGTTAGCAAGCTATCTATCTAGCTAAATCAGAATAGTTTACAGTCAGTGTCCTTTTTTCGGTACGTTAGATTGTTATCTAGCGAGTTAGTACAATTGATTTGAAAAGTAGTTTAATGGTGTTATATACCTGTTTATTATTAAGTCTCTCCAGTAGACCCACATGTACATTACAGAGACCAGAAACAAACCAAAAACACGGAAGCTGTGACAACGTCGTAGTGACGGAGAAGCACTAACAACCAATCACAGCCCAAAGAAGCGTTGAATACGCCTACAAATTCAAATTTTCCTTGTTCCGAAAGAAACGGTGTTTTACTGACGCTACTCGATACTACTAACGTTAAGACATTTTCGTGTTTTCACAGTGAGAAAAATCCTACCCTTTTTTTGTTTATCAGTTTTACACACATCCATTTGCTTTTTTGGGGGGGGAACAAAGGCAAATTAGGTCCTGACAAGTATTTTTTATTTTAACTTTTATTTAACAAGTCAGTTTAATAAGAACACGTTCTAATTTACAATGACGACATAGACCGGGCCAAACCAGGACGACGATTGGCCAATTATGCGCCGCACTACGGGACTCTCAATCACGGCTGGTTGTGATATAGCCTGGTATCGAACCAGGGTGTCTGTAGTGACGCCTCCAGCACTGAGGTGCAGTGTGTTAGACCGCTGCGCCACTCGTAATTGACAGTGGGTTTTTTTTAACCGTGGATTCGATCCCATCTCGCATCATGTTTTTTTTTGTTGAGGAAAAAAACGGTTCAATGTTGGTCCTTTTTGTGTTATTCAACTTTTCAAATATACATATAAACATATACGGAAGTCGGATTATACAGTGAAAATGCATATTGAGCAAGGTGCATCACAGGAGGTTGGTGACACTTTAATTGGGGAGGACGGTCTCGTCGTAATGGCTGGAGCAGAATCAGTGGAACGGTATCAACTACATCACTACGCATGATGTTGTCCCTGTGTTTGATGCCGTTCCACTTGCAACCCTGGTCACAGCCGTTAACGATGAGCCGTCCTCCCCTCATCAGCGCCCCACTGAGGTACACTGAGGCCTCCACCCAACACAAAGGTTTAAGAACATTTAAAACAAAAAACAAATAGAGGTCTTGAACACATTCAAATGTCATATCAGGTTGTATTGAAGCCTATGAGTTTCAGAGTATGTTTGTTTTTAAACAAAATCTTAATTGTGTAACTCTGTGTTGTCTGTTCACACTGCTTTGCTTTATCTTGGCCAGGTCGCAGTTGCAAATGAGAACTTGTTCTCAACTAGCCTACCTGGTTAAATAAAGGCGAAAAAAAATAATAATTATTATTACACAAAAAAAATGTAAGCTAAAAAAAAAACATCTCCCTTTATGTATAAATCATTTGACAATGAAATTATCATCCAGGAAATGGAAATCATTACCATCTTGGAATTAACACAATTTGACTTCATTGTTTGTAACTTTTTTTTTTGGTCAATATTAATTGTATTTGAAAATAATAAATCACCTAACTCCGCCCAGAAAGGGGTAATATGACCACAACAAAACACCTTCAGTAGTTTTCGATGTCCCTCAAAACGTAGAGTCATTACCCTCTACATTAACGATCATTCTTAGAGTCATTACCCTCTACATTAACAATCATTCTTAGAGTCATTACCCTCTACATTAACGATCATTCTTAGAGTCATTACCCTCTACATTAACGATCATTCTTAGAGTCATTACCCTCTACATTAACGATCATTCTTAGAGTCATTACCCTCTACATTAACGATCATTCTTAGAGTCATTACCCTCTACATTGAATATCATTCTTAGAGTCATTACCCTCTACATTAAATATCATTCTTAGAGTCATTACCCTCTACATTGAATATCATTCTTAGAGTCATTACCCTCTACATTAAATATCATTCTTAGAGTCATTACCCTCTACATTAACGATCATTCTTAGAGTCATTACCCTCTACATTAAATATCATTCTTAGAGTCATTACCCTCTACATTAACGATCATTCTTAGAGTCATTACCCTCTACATTAACGATCATTCTTAGAGTCATTACCCTCTACATTAAATATCATTCTTAGAGTCATTACCCTCTACATTAAATATCATTCTTAGAGTCATTACCCTCTACATTAAATATCATTCTTAGAGTCATTACCCTCTACATTAACGATCATTCTTAGAGTCATTACCCTCTACATTAAATATCATTCTTAAACATTCATTTGATGGATAAATATAATTCAGAATAATAAAAAGAACCCTTCATCCTCATAGGGTCTTAAAACCCTTTCTTATGTAGTGAACCTTGACACTGTCAATGGATATAAACCCTTCATCCTCTATCACCATCCTCGTAGGGTCTTAAAACCCTTATGTAGTGAACCTTGACACTGTCAATGGATATAAACCCTTCATCCTCTATCACCATCCTCGTAGGGTCTTAAAACCCTTTCTTATGTAATGAACCTTGACACTGTCAATGGATATAAACCCTCCATCCTCTATCACCATCCTCGTAGGGTCTTAAAACCCTTTCTTATGTAATGAACCTTGACACTGTCAATGGATATAAACCCTCCATCCTCTATCACCATCCTCGTAGGGTCTTAAAACCCTTTCTTATGTAATGAACCTTGACACTGTCAATGGATATAAACCCTTCATCCTCTATCACCATCCTCGTAGGGTCTTAAAACCCTTTCTTATGTAATGAACCTTGACACTGTCAATGGATACAAACCCTCCATCCTCGCAGGGTCTTAAAACCCTTTCTTATGTAATGAACCTTGACACTGTCAATGGATATAAACCCTTCATCCTCTATCACCATCCTCGTAGGGTCTTAAACCCCTTTCTTATGTAATGAACCTCGTTCTTCCAGATATAATTGAAATCAAATCAAATCAAATTGATTTATATAGCCGTTTGTACATCAGCTGATATCTCAAAGTGCTGTACAGAAACCCAGCCTAAAACCCCAAACAGCAAGCAATGCAGGTGTAGAAGCACAGTGGCTAGGAAAAACTCCCTAGAAAGGCCAAAACCTAGGAAGAAACCTAGAGAGGAACCAGGCTATGTGGGGTGGCCAGTCCTCTTCTGGCTGTGCCGGGTGGAGATTATAACAGAACATGGCCAAGATGTTCAAATGTTCATAAATGAGCAGCAGGGTCAAATAATAACAATCACAGTAGTTGTCGAGGGTGCAGCAAGTCAGCAACTCAAGAGTAAATGTCAGTTGGCTTTTTATAGCCGATCATTAAGAGTGTCTCTACCGCTCCTGCTGTCTCTAGAGAGTTGAAAACAGCAGGTCTGGGACAAGGTAGCACGTCCGGTGAACAGGTCAGGATTCCATAGCCGCAGGCAGAACAGTTGAAACCGGAGCAGCAGCACGACCAGGTGAACAGGTCAGGGTTCCATAGCAGCAGGCAGAACAGTTGAAACCGGAGCAGCAGCACGGCCAGGTGGACTGGTCAGGGTTCCATAGCCGCAGGCAGAACAGTTGAAACCGGAGCAGCAGCACGGCCAGGTGAACAGGTCAGGGTTCCATAGCAGCAGGCAGAACAGTTGAAACCGGAGCAGCAGCACAGCCAGGTGGACTGGTCAGGGTTCCATAGCAGCAGGCAGAACAGTTGAAACCGGAGCAGCAGCACGACCAGGTGAACAGGTCAGGGTTCCATAGCAGCAGGCAGAACAGTTGAAACCGGAGCAGCAGCACAGCCAGGTGGACTGGGGACAGCAAGGAGTCATCAGACCAGGTGAGTCTGGTTGAAGATTTTTATAACCTGAGCAGGGACAGCTAATGATGAAACTGGATAAATTATCCTAGACACACTTTATGTTTTTCATCAGTAAAATTGTTTGAAGCCAACTGTTAAAAGAATAGCTTTGGCTTTCGATAAATCGTTTTCAAGATGTGATTTCACACTAGCGTTACTGTCCTTTGTGACAACAACTCCCAGATATATAACGGTACTATATAAAGGGGATATTATGCAATTAAAATAAATGAATGGTTATGATTGGCCATCAGCTCATGTTTATTCATATTTAGCCTCAAACCTGATGTTTCTGAGAAGAATTGATAAGTCACGTTCGTCGTATACCTAATGAGCGGACCGAGGAGCAGCGTGAGTAGAGTTACACATATTTATTACAGTGAACCTTCAAAAAAACCAACAAAAGAATAAACGAACGTGAAGTTCGTAGCCCACGTGGGCACTAAACCAAAACCAAAACAATATCCCACAAACGCAGGTGGGGAAAAGGACCACACTAAGTATCATCCCCAATTAGAGGCAGCGATCAATATCCCACAAACGCAGGTGGGAAAAAGGACCACACTAAGTATCATCCCCAATTAGAGGCAGCAATCAATATCCCACAAACACAGTTGGGAAAAAGGACCACACTAAGTATCATCCCCAATTAGAGGCAGCGATCAATATCCCACAAACGCAGGTGGGAAAAAGGACCACACTAAGTATCATCCCCAATTAGAGGCAGCGATCAATATCCCACTGACGCAGGTGGGAAAAAGGACCACACTAAGTATCATCCCCAATTAGAGGCAGCGATCAATATCCCACAAACACAGGTGGGAAAAAGGACCACACTAAGTATCATCCCCAATTAGAGGCAGCGATCAATATCCCACAAACGCAGGTGGGAAAAAGGACCACACTAAGTATCATCCCCAATTAGAGGCAGCGATCAATATCCCACAAACGCAGGTGGGAAAAAGGACCACACTAAGTATCATCCCCAATTAGAGGCAGCAATCAATATCCCACAAACACAGTTGGGAAAAAGGACCACACTAAGTATCATCCCCAATTAGAGGCAGCGATCAATATCCCACAAACGCAGGTGGGAAAAAGGACCACACTAAGTATCATCCCCAATTAGAGGCAGCGATCAATATCCCACTGACGCAGGTGGGGAAAAGGACCACACTAAGTATCATCCCCAATTAGAGGCAGCGATCAATATCCCACAGACGCAGGTGGGGAAAAGGACCACACTAAGTATCATCCCCAATTAGAGGCAGCGATCAATATCCCACAAACGCAGGTGGGAAAAAGGACCACACTAAGTATCATCCCCAATTAGAGGCAGCGATCAATATCCCACAAACACAGGTGGGAAAAAGGACCACACTAAGTATCATCCCCAATTAGAGGCAGCGATCAATATCCCACAAACGCAGGTGGGAAAAAGGACCACACTAAGTATCATCCCCAATTAGAGGCAGCGATCAATATCCCACAAACGCAGGTGGGAAAAAGGACCACACTAAGTATCATCCCCAATTAGAGGCAGCGATCAATATCCCACAAACGCAGTTGGGAAAAAGGACCACACTAAGTATCATCCCCAATTAGAGGCAGCGATCAATATCCCACAAACGCAGGTGGGAAAAAGGACCACACTAAGTATCATCCCCAATTAGAGGCAGCGATCAATATCCCACTGACGCAGGTGGGGAAAAGGACCACACTAAGTATCATCCCCAATTAGAGGCAGCGATCAATATCCCACAGACGCAGGTGGGGAAAAGGACCACACTAAGTATCATCCCCAATTAGAGGCAGCGATCAATATCCCACAAACGCAGGTGGGAAAAAGGACCACACTAAGTATCATCCCCAATTAGAGGCAGCGATCATCAGCTGCCTCCAATTGGGATCCATACTCACACCAACATAGAAATTCTAGAACTAGAACACCCTCTAGTCACACTCTGACCTATAGTACCATAGAGAACCACAAGGGATCTCTATGGTCAGGGCGTGACATGATAGCTAAAGGGGCTTCTGTTATTTGTCCTTAAGAATAATAGTGGTATCATCTGCCAGTTTGTTTATATTGTCATAAACATTTTTTTTTAAATGGCCAGCATTTCAGCAGCTAAAATGAATCAAATGGTGAATGTGGACATCCTTGTCGAATACCACGATTAATATTGAATTGTGGAAAGGTACCAGGAGGAAGGGAGAACGAACTGTTGATGTCACCAGATAACAGTGTCACGGTATCAGTGGCCAATCAAAAAAGGTTTTAGAGATTGGAAAACAAAGTCATTTTCCATCATTTTAAAACGCCTTTTAAACACACACACACACACACACACACACGCACGCACGCACGCACGCACGCACGCACGCACACGCACGCCCTCTGGATAGTGTGAAGGTCAGGGCACACAGAGACGATCAATCATTTCCATCACGTGTCAATGGACAGAAACATAGAGTCATTAGCTTGGGTGTGTGTGTGTGTGTGTGTGTGTGTGTGTGTGTGTGTGTGTCTGTCTGTTTTGTGGTATATGTCATTCCATAAAAACCTCTAGACTGTTAAACCTCTAGACTGTTAAACCTCCAGACTGTTAAACCTCTAGACTGTTAAACCTCTAGACTGTTAAACCTCTAGACTGTTAAACCTCTAGACTGTTAAACCTCTAGACTGTTAAACCTCTAGACTGTTAAATCTCTAGACTGTTAAATCTCTAGACTGTTAAACCTCCAGACTGTTAAACCTCTAGACTGTTAAACCTCCAGACTGTTAAACCTCTAGACTGTTAAACCTCTAGACTGTTAAACCTCTAGACTGTTAAACCTCTAGACTGTTAAACCTCTAGACTGTTAAACCTCTAGACTGTTAAACCTCTAGACTGTTAAACCTCTAGACTGTTAAACCTCTAGACTGTTAAACCTCTAGACTGTTAAACCTCCAGACTGTTAAATCTCTAGACTGTTAAACCTCCAGACTGTTAAACCTCTAGACTGTTAAACCTCCAGACTGTTAAACCTCTAGACTGTTAAACCTCTAAACTGTTAAACCTCTAGACTGTTAAACCTCTAGACTGTTAAACCTCCAGACTGTTAAACCTCTAGACTGTTAAACCTCCAGACTGTTAAACCTCTAGACTGTTAAACCTCTAGACTGTTAAACCTCCAGACTGTTAAACCTCTAAACTGTTAAACCTCTAGACTGTTAAACCTCTAGACTGTTAAACCTCTAGACTGTTAAACCTCTAGACTGTTAAACCTCCAGACTGTTAAACCTCCAGACTGTTTAACCTCTAGACTGTTAAACCTCTAGACTGTTAAACCTCTAGACTGTTAAACCTCCAGACTGTTAAACCTCTAGACTGTTAAACCTCCAGACTGTTAAACCTCTAGACTGTTAAACCTCTAGACTGTTAAACCTCTAGACTGTTAAACCTCCAGACTGTTTAACCTCTAGACTGTTAAACCTCCAGACTGTTAAACCTCCAGACTGTTAAACCTCTAGACTGTTAAACCTCTAGACTGTTAAACCTCTAGACTGTTAAACCTCTAGACTGTTAAACTTCCAGACTGTTAAACCTCTAGACTGTTAAACCTCTAGACTATTAAACCTCCAGACTGTTAAACCTCCAGACTGTTAAACCTCCAGACTGTTAAACTTCCAGACTGTTAAACCTCTAGACTGTTAAACTTCCAGACTGTTAAACCTCTAGACTGTTAAACCTCTAGACTGTTAAACCTCTAGACTGTAAAACCTCCAGACTGTTAAAC
>NW_023493663.1:1547500-1612500 GCF_013265735.2 Oncorhynchus mykiss
TACAGAGCAGAGGTTGTCATTTTCCCAACATCACCACCCCAACAGGACATTTATTTATTACTGATACAGAGCAGAGTTAGTCATTACACCACCACCACCACCACCACCACCACCACCACCCCAACAGGACATTTATTTATTACTGATACAGAGCAGAGTTAGTCATTACACCACCACCACCACCACCACCACCACCACCACCACCACCCCAACAGGACATTTATTTATTACTGATACAGAGCAGAGTTAGTCATTACACCACCACCCCAACAGGACATTTATTTATTTGTCACCGTTGTTAATATGTAGAAGTGAAAAAGAGCCCCCCTTGACGTTTTTCCCATATTTTGTTACATTCCTTATTCTAAAACATATGAAGAGAACAGAGGCAGCAGCAGCTAGGTGGTAACAGCAGCATCTAGGTAGTAACAGTAACAGTAACAGCAACAGTAACAGTAACAGTAACAGTAACAGCAGCTAGGTAGTAACAGTAACAGCAACAGTAACAGTAACAGTAACAGTAACCGTAACAATAACAGTAACAGTAACAGCAGCTAGGTAGGTAGTAACAGTAACAGTAACAGCAGCCAGGTAGGTAGTAACAGTAACAGTAACAGCAGCTAGGAAGTAACAGTAACAGCAACAGTAACAGTAACAGTAACAGTAACAGTAACAGCAGCTAGGTAATAACAGTAACAGCAGCAGTAACAGCAGCTAGGTAGTAACAGTAACAGCAACAGTAACAGCAGCTAGGTAGTAACAGTAACAGTAACAGTAACAGTAACAGTAACAGTAACAGCAACAGTAACAGTAACAGTAACAGCAGCTAGGTAGTAACAGTAACAGTAACAGCAACAGTAACAGTAACAGTAACAGTAACAGCAGCTAGGTAGTAACAGTAACAGTAACAACAGCTAGGTAGTAGCAGTAACAGTAACAGCAGCTAGGTAGTAACAGTAACAGCAACAGTAACAGCAGCTAGGTAGTAACAGTAACAGTAACAGTAACAGCAACAGCAACAGCAACAGTAACTAGGTAGTAACAGTAACAGTAACAACAGCTAGGTAGTAGCAGTAACAGTAACAGCAGCTAGGTAGTAACAGTAACAGTAACAGCAGCCAGGTAGTAACAGTAACGGTAACAGTAACAGTAACAGTAACAACAACAGTAACAGCAGCCAGGTAGTAACAGTAACAGTAACATCAACAGCAACAGTAACAGCAACAGTAGCAGTAACAGTAACATTAACAGCAGCCAGGTAGTAACAGTAACAGTAACAGCAACAGCAACAGTAACAGTAACAGTAACATTAACAGCAGCCAGGTAGTAACAGTAACAGTAACAGTAACAGCAACAGCAACAGCAACAGTAACAGCAACAGTAACAGTAACAGTAACAGCAGCTAGGTGGTAACAGTAACAGTAACAACAGCTAGGTAGTAACAGTAACAGCAGCTAGGTAGTAACAGTAACAGTATCAGCAGCCAGGTAGTAACAGTAACAGTAACAGTAACAACAACAGTAACAGTAACAGTAACAGTAACAGCAGCCAGGTAGTAACAGTAACAGTAACAGCAACAGTAACAGTAACAGCAACAGAAACAGTAACAGTAACAGTAACAGCAACAGCAACAGTAACAGTAACATTAACAGCAGCCAGGTAGTAACAGTAACAGTAACAGTAACAGTAACAGCAACAGTAACAGTAACAGCAACATCAACAGTAACAGTAACAGTAACAGTAACAGTAACAGCAGCCATGTAGTAACAGTAACAGTAACAGCAGCTAGGTGGTAAAAGTAACAGTAACAGTAACAGCAGCTAGATAGTAACAGTAACAGTAACAGCAGCTAGGTGGTAACAGTAACAGTAACAGTAACAGTAACAGCAGCTAGGTAGTAACAGTAACAGTAACAGCAGCTAGGTAGTAACAGCAGCAGCTAGGTGGTAACAGTAACAGTAACAGTAACAGCAACAGCAACAGTAACAGCAACAGCAACAGCAACAGTAACAGTAACAGCAGCCAGGTAGTAACAGTAACAGTAACAGCAACAGCAACAGTAACAGTAACAGTAACAGCAACAGCAACAGTAACAGTAACAGTAACAGTAACAGCTAGGTAGTAACAGTAACAGTAACAGTAACAGTAACAGTAACAGTAACAGTAACAGCTAGGTAGTAACAGTAACAGTAACATTGACAGTAACAGTAACAGTAACAGTAACAGCAACAGTAACAGTAACAGTAACATTAACATTAACAGCAGCTAGGTAGTAACAGTAACAGTAACAGTAACAGTAACAGTAGCAGCAGCTAGGTAGTAACAGTAACAGTAACATTGACAGTAACAGTAACAGTAACAGTAACAGCAACAGTAACAGTAACAGTAACATTAACATTAACAGCAGCTAGGTAGTAACAGTAACAGTAACAGTAACAGTAACAGTAGCAGCAGCTAGGTAGTAACAGTAACAGTAACAGTAACAGCTAGGTAGTAACAGTAACAGTAACAGTAACAGTAACAGCTAGGTAGTAACAGTAACAGTAACAGCAACAGTAACAGCAACAGTAACAGTGGCAGTAACAGCAACAGTAACAGCAACAGTAACAGTAACAGTAACAGTAACAGCAGCTAGGTAGTGACAGTAACAGTAACATCAGCCAGGTAGTAACAGTAACAGTAACAGTATCAGTAACAGCTAGGTAGTAACAGTAACAGTAACAGCTAGGTAGTAACAGTAACAGTAACAGTAACAGTATCAGTAACAGCTAGGTAGTAACAGTAACAGTAAAAGTAAAAGTAACAGTAACAGTAACAGTAACAGCAGCTAGGTAGTAACAGTAACAGTAACATCAGCTAGGTAGTAACAGTAACAGTAACAGTATCAGTAACAGCTAGGTAGTAACAGTAACAGTAACAGTAACAGTAACAGCTAGGTAGCAACAGTAACAGTAACAGTAACAGTAACAGTAACAGTAAAAGTAGCAGTAACAGTAACAGTAACAGCAGCTAGGTAGTAACAGTAACAGTAACAGCAGCTAGGTAGTAACAGCAGCAGTAACAGCAGCTAGGTAGTAACAGCAGCAGTAACAGTAACAGCAACAGCAACAGTAACAGTAACAGTAACAGTAACAGCAGCCATGTAGTAACAGTAACAGTAACAGGAGCCAGGTAGTAACAGTAACAGTAACAGTAACAGTAAAAGCAACAGTAACAGTAACAGCAACAGCAACAGTAACAGTAACAGTAACAGTAACAGCAGCCTTGTAGTAACAGTAACAGTAACAGTAACAGTAACAGCAGCTAGGTAGTAACAGTCACAGTAACAGTAACAGTAACAGCAACAGTAACAGCAGCTAGGTGATAACAGTAACAGTAACAGTCACAGTAACAGTAACAGTAACAGTAACAGCAGCTAGGTGATAACAGTAATAGTAACAGTAACAGTCACAGTCACAGTAACAGTAACAGTAACAGTAACAGTAACAGCAGCTAGGTGATAACAGTAACAGTAACAGTAACAGTAACAGTAAAAGTAACAGTAACAGTAACAGTAACAGTAACAGTAACAGCCAGGTAGCAACAGTAACAGTAACAGCAAAAGTAACAGTGACAGTAACAGTCACAGTAACAGTAACAGTAACAGTAACAGCTAGGTAGCAACAGTAACAGTAACAGCAAAAGTAACAGTAACAGTAACAGTCACAGTAACAGTAACAGTAACAGTAACAGCAGCTAGGTGATAACAGTAACAGTAACAGTAACAGTAACAGTAACAGTAACAGCAGCTAGGTAGTAACAGTAACAGTAACAGCAACAGTAACAGTAACAGTAACAGTAACGGTAACAGTAACAGCAGCTAGGTAGTAACAGTAACAGTAACAGTAACAGTAACAGTAAAAGTAACAGTAACAGTAACAGCAACAGTAACAGTAACAGTAACAGTAACAGTAACAGCAGCTAGGTGATAACAGTAACAGTAACAGCAACAGTAAAAGTAACAGTAACAGTAACAGCAACAGTAACAGTAACAGTAACAGTAACGGTAACAGTAAAAGTAACAGTAACAGTAACAGCAGCTAGGTAGTAACAGTAACAGTAACAGTAACAGTAACAGTAACAGCAGCTAGGTAGTAACAGTAACAGTAACCGTAACAGTAACAGCTAGGTAGCAACAGTAACAGTAGCAGTAACAGTAACGGTAACAGTAGCAGCAGCTAGGTAGTAACAGTAACAGTAACAGTAACAGCTAGGTAGTAACAGTAACAGTAACAGTAACAGTAACAGTAACAGCTAGGTAGTAACAGTAACAGCAACAGTAACAGCAACAGTAACAGTGGCAGTAACAGCAACAGTAACAGCAACAGTAACAGTAACAGTAACAGTAACAGCAGCTAGGTAGTGACAGTAACAGTAACATCAGCCAGGTAGTAACAGTAACAGTAACAGTAACAGCATCAGTAACAGCTAGGTAGTAACAGTAACAGTAACAGCTAGGTAGTAACAGTAACAGTAACAGTAACAGTATCAGTAACAGCTAGGTAGTAACAGTAACAGTAACAGTAGCAGTAACAGTAACAGTAAAAGTAAAAGTAACAGTAACAGTAACAGTAACAGTAACAGTAACAGCAGCTAGGTAGTAACAGTAACAGTAACATCAGCTAGGTAGTAACAGTAACAGTAACAGTAACAGTATCAGTAACAGCTAGGTAGTAACAGTAACAGTAACAGCAGCTAGGTAGTAACAGTCACAGTAACAGTAACAGTAACAGCAACAGTAACAGCAGCTAGGTGATAACAGTAACAGTAACAGTCACAGTAACAGTAACAGTAACAGTAACAGCAGCTAGGTGATAACAGTAATAGTAACAGTAACAGTCACAGTAACAGTAACAGTAACAGTAACAGTAACAGTAGCTAGGTGATAACAGTAACAGTAACAGTAACAGTAACAGTAACAGTAAAAGTAACAGTAACAGTAACAGCAACAGTAACAGTAACAGTAACAGCTAGGTAGCAACAGTAACAGTAACAGCAAAAGTAACAGTGACAGTAACAGTCACAGTAACAGTAACAGTAACAGTAACAGCTAGGTAGCAACAGTAACAGTAACAGCAAAAGTAACAGTAACAATAACAGTCACAGTAACAGTAACAGTAACAGTAACAGCAGCTAGGTGATAACAGTAACAGTAACAGTAACAGTAACAGTAACAGTAACAGCAGCTAGGTAGTAACAGTAACAGTAACAGTAACAGTAACAGTAAAAGTAACAGTAACAGTAACAGTAACAGTAACAGTAACAGTAACAGCAGCTAGGTGATAACAGTAACAGCAACAGTAACAGTAACAGTAACGGTAACAGTAACAGCAGCTAGGTAGTAACAGTAACAGTAACAGTAACAGTAACAGTAAAAGTAACAGTAACAGCAACAGTAACAGTAACAGTAACAGTAACAGCAGCTAGGTGATAACAGTAACAGTAAGAGTAACAGTAAAAGTAACAGTAACAGTAACAGCAACAGTAACAGCAACAGTAACAGTAACGGTAACAGTAAAAGTAACAGTAACAGTAACAGCAGCTAGGTAGTAACAGTAACAGTAACAGTAACAGTAACAGTAACAGCAGCTAGGTAGTAACAGTAACAGTAACAGTAACAGTAACAGCTAGGTAGCAACAGTAACAGTAGCAGTAACAGTAACGGTAACAGTAAAAGTAACAGTAACAGTAACAGTAACAGTAACAGCAGCTAGGTAGTAACAGTAACAGTAACAGTAACAGTAACAATAACAGCAGCTAGGTAGTAACAGTAACAGTAACAGTAACAACAACAGTAACAGTAACAGTAACAGTAACAGCAACAGTAACAGTAACAGCAGCCAGGTAGTAACAGTAACAGTAACAGCAACAGTAACAGCAACAGCAACAGTAACAGCAAAAGTAACAGTAACAGTAACAGCTATGTAGCAACAGTAACAGTAGCAGTAACAGTAACGGTAACAGTAAAAGTAACAGTAACAGTAACAGTAACAGCAGCTAGGTAGTAACAGTAACAGTAACAGTAACAGTAACAGTAACAGCAGCTAGGTAGTAACAGTAACAGTAACAGTAACAGTAACAGTAACAGCAGCTAGGTAGTAACAGTAACAGTAACAGTAACAGTAACAACAACAGTAACAGTAACAGTAACAGTAACAGTAACAGTAACAGCAGCCAGGTAGTAACAGTAACAGCAACAGCAACAGCAACAGTAACAGTAACAGTAACAGCAACAGCAACAGTAACAGTAACAGTAACAGCTAGGTAGTAACAGTAACAGTAACAGTAACAGTAACAGCTAGGTAATAACAGTAACAGTAACAGTGACAGTAACAGTAACAGTAAAATCAACAGTAACAGTAACAGTAACATTAACATTAACAGCAGCTAGGTAGTAACAGTAACAGTAACAGCAGCAGCTAGGTAGTAACAGTAACAGTAACAGTAACAAAAGCTAGGTAGTAACAGTAACAGTAACAGTAACAGTAACAGTAACAGTAGCAGCAGCTAGGTAGTAACAGTAACAGTAACAGTAACAGTAACAGTAACAGCTAGGTAGTAACAGTAACAGTAACAGTAACAGTAACAGCTAGGTAGTAACAGTAACAGTAACAGTAACAGCAACAGTAACAGCAACAGTAACAGTGGCAGTAACAGCAACAGTAACAGCAACAGTAACAGTAACAGTAACAGTAACAGCAGCTAGGTAGTGACAGTAACAGTAACATCAGCCAGGTAGTAACAGTAACAGTAACAGTATCAGTAACAGCTAGGTAGTAACAGTAACAGTAACAGTAACAGTAACAGTAACAGCTAGGTAGCAACAGTAACAGTAGCAGTAACAGTAACAGTAACAGTAACAGTGAAAGTAACAGTAACAGTAACAGTAACAGCAGCCATGTAGTAACAGTAACAGTAACAGTAACAGTAACAGCAGCCAGGTAGTAACAGTAACAGTAACAGTAAAAGCAACAGTAACAGTAACAGTAACAGCAGCCATGTAGTAACAGTAACAGTAACAGTAACAGCAGCTAGGTAGTAACAGTAACAGTAAAAGTAACAGTAACAGCAGCTAGGTGATAACAGTAACAGTAAAAGTAACAGTAACAGCAGCTAGGTGATAACAGTAACAGTAAAAGTAACAGTAACAGTAACAGTAACATCAACAGTAACAGTAACAGTAACAGCTAGGTAGTAACAGTAACAGTAACAGTAACAGTAACAGTAACAGTAGCAGTAACAGTAACAGTAACAGTAAAAGTAACAGTAACAGTAACAGTAACAGCAGCTAGGTAGTAACAGTAACAGTAACAGTAACAGTAACAGCAGCTAGGTAGTAACAGTAACAGTAACAGTAACAGTAACAGTAACAGCAGCTAGGTGATAACAGTAACAGTAACAGCAACAGTAACAGCAGCTAGGTAGTAACAGTAACAGTAACAGTAACAGTAACAGTAACAGTAACAGTAACAGCAGCTAGGTGATAACAGTAACAGTAACAGCAACAGTAACAGTAACAGCAACAGTAACAGCAACAGTAACAGTAAAAGTAACAGTAACAGCAGCTAGGTAGTAACAGTAACAGTAACAGTAACAGTAACAGTAACAGCAACAGTAACAGTAACAGTAACAGTAACAGCTAGGTAGCAACAGTAACAGTAGCAGTAACAGTAACAGTAACAGTAAAAGTAACAGTAACAGCTAGGTAGTAACAGCAACAGTAACAGTAACAGTAACAGTAACAGTAGCAGTAACAGCAGCTAGGTAGTAACATTAACAGTAACAGTAACAGTAAAAGTAACAGTAACAGCAGCTAGGTGATAACAGTAACAGTAACAGCAACAGTAACAGTAACAGCAACAGTAACAGTAACAGCAACAGTAACAGTAACAGTAACAGCTAGGTAGTAACAGTAACAGTAACAGTAACAGTAACAGTAACAGCTAGGTAGTAACAGTGACAGGTAGGTAGTAACAGTAACAGCAACAGTAACAGTAACAGTAACAGTAACAGTAACAGTGACAGGTAGGCTTTATTGGCATGGGAAACATGTGTTAACATTGCCAAAGCAAGTGAGGTAGATAATATATAAAGTGAATATATAAAGTGAAATAAACAATAAAAATTAACAGTAAACATTACACATACAGAAGTTTCAAAACAATAAAGACATTACAGATGTCATATTATATATATATACAGTGTTTTAACAATGTACAAATGGTTAAAGCACACAAGATAAAATAAATAAGCATAAATATGGGTTGTATTTACAATGGTGTTTGTTCATCACTGGTTGCCCTTTTCTCGTGGCAACAGGTCACAAATCTTGCTGCTGTGATGGAACACTGTGGAATTTCACCCAGTAGATATGGGAGTTTATCAAAATTGGATTTGTTTTCGAATTCTTTGTGGATCTGTGTAATCTGAGGGAAATATGTCTCTCTAATATGGTCATACATTGGGCAGGAGGTTAGGAGGTGCAGCTCAGTTTCCACATCATTTTGTGGGCAGTGTTGCACATAGCCTGTCTTCTCTTGAGAGCCATGTCTGCCTACGGCGGCCTTTCTCAATAGCAAGGCTATGCTGACTGAGTCTGTACATAGTTAAAGCTTTCCTTAATTTTGGGTCAGTCACAGTGGTCAGGTATTCTGCCACTTTGTACTCTCTGTTTAGGGCCAAATAGCATTCTAGTTTGCTCTGTTTTTTTGTTAATTCTTTCCAATTTGTCAAGTAATTATATTTTTGTTTTCTCATGATTTGGTTGGGTCTAATTGTGCTGCTGTCCTGGGGCTCTGTGGGGTTTGTTTGTGTTTGTGAACAGAGCCCCAGGACCAGCTTGCTTAGGGGACTCTTCTCCAGGTTAATCTCTCTCTCCCTCTCTCTCTCTCTCTCTCTGTCTCTCTGTCTCTCTGTCTCTCTCTCTCTCTCTCTCTGTCTCTCTATCTCTCTGTCTCACTGTCTCTCTGTCTCTCTGTCTCTCTCTCTGTCTCTCTGTCTCTCTGTCTCTCTGTCTCTCTGTCTGTCTCTCTCTCTGTCTCTCTGTCTCTCTCTCTGTCTCTCTGTCTCTCTGTCACTGTCTCTCTGTCTCTCTCTCTCCCTCCCTCCCTCTCTCTCTCTCTCTCTATCTCTCTCTCTCTTTGTTAAGGGAATTTTTATCTATAATGACTAATTATGTATACATTTCAATCAGGATGTACTAATCCGAATACTATTATGTTACTGTATATGTACTAATCAGAATACTATTATGTTACTGTATATGTACTAATCAGAATACTATTATGTTACTGTATATGTACTAATCAGAATACTATTATGTTACTGTATATGTACTAATCAGAATACTATTATGTTGCTGTAAATGTATGAGTTTTCTTTCTTGATCCCAGCACTGAATATAATGTGTGTGAATGTGGTCAAGAGTTAGAACAATGACTGTCTGGTACAAATGAATCAGACTGGCTAGAATGCTTATCTACACGAGAAAACCTTGACTCGTAAATTATATTAAATTGGTAGGGAGACGGATGTGGGAAGGCTTGAGATACAGCCTTTGTACTGGAACGGAGATGGCACGGGTTGGTGTTGGAACTAAGGACGTCATTTTCAGTTTATAACCTGTGGTAACCTGTATTGTGGCAGTATTCTCGTGAATAAAGGCTGCTACTTGACTTTTAAGACCGGGCTCTGTCTATTTCTATAAAATAAGGGTCTTACAAATCCTTATGAATTGACAGAGTGTTTAATTTTAATTGGGAATTAAAACAGAGGAATTAAATTCCTTCAATGCTCTCTCTCTCTATCTCTCTATCTCTCTGTCTATGTGTCTGTTCCAGAGGCAGGTATTAAAGTATTACTGTGAGAATGGAAGGTCATGTTTTGTTTCTGAGGCAGGTAGGTATTACAGTGAGATAGACAGAGTGGATGTTGTGATTACAGTAGAGGGTTGAGAGGGTTAGGACTCGTGGGATTTTACTGATTGTTGCGCAACATTTGAACAGGATCCATCTGACTGCTGATTGGCCGGTTTTAAAGGTTTTCTTTTGGGAACCGCACGCACACACGCTATGACAGGGCAGAGGGCTTAGTGACCACACACACACACACACACACACACACACACACACACACACACACACACACACACACACACACACACACACACACACACACACACACACACACACACACACACACACACACACACACACACACACACACACACACAGAGAGAGAGAGAGAGAGAGAACACACACACACAGAGAACACACACACACACAAACACAGAGTACACACACAGAGAGTACACACACCTGTTTACCTCACTTTGGCTTTGTGATTGGTCGCTGGACTGGGGTTGTAGAGTGTGTTTTGAGTAATTGTGTGTGTGTGTGTGTGTTAAGGAGGTTATAATGTGTGTGTGTGTGTCTGTATTGACTTGATTCTCCAGGGCAGTGCAGAGCTCGTCTGTAACTGTAGCAAGCTGACTGAGTCAAACCTCTACCTGGACCTGAACACAGTGAGTAAAAACCTCTACCTGGACCTGAACAGACTGAGGCAAACCTCTACCTGGACCTGAACAGGCTGAATCAAACCTCTACCTGGACCTGAACACACTGAGTCAAACCTCTACCTGGACCTGAACACACTGAGTCAAACCTCTACCTGGACCTGAACACACTGAGTCAAACCTCTACCTGGACCTGAACAGACTGAGTCAAACTTCTACCTGGACCTGAACAGACTGAGTCAAACCTCTACCTGGACCTGAACACACTGAGTCAAACCTCTACCTGGACCTGAACAGACTGAGTCAAACCTCTACCTGGACCTGAGCAGACTGAGTCAAACATCTACCTGGACCTGAGTAGACTGAGTCAAACCTCTACCTGGACCTGAGCAGACTGAGTCAAACCTCTACCTGGACCTGAACACACTGAGTCAAACCTCTACCTGGACCTGAGCAGACTGAGTCAAACTTCTACCTGGACCTGAGCAGACTGAGTCAAACCTCTACCTGGACCTGAACACACTGAGTCAAACCTCTACCTGGACCTGAACAGACTGAGTCACACCTCTACCTGAACCTGAACACACTGAGTCAAACCTCTACCTGGACCTGAACAGACTGAGTCAAACCTCTACCTGGACCTGAACAGACTGAGTCAAACCTCTACCTGGACCTGAACAGACTGAGTCAAACCTCTACCTGGACCTGAGCAGACTGAGTCAAACTTCTACCTGGACCTGAGTAGACTGAGTCAAACCTCTACCTGGACCTGAACACACTGAGTCAAACCTCTACCTGGACCTGAACAGACTGAGTCACACCTCTACCGGGACCTGAACAGACTGAGGCAAACCTCTAGCTGTACCTGAACACACTGAGTCAAACCTCTATCTGGACTGTAGGAGAACTACATTCTGAGACAGGTGTCTATACCCTGAGACAGGAGTCTATACCCTGAGACAGGAGTCTATACCCTGAGACAGGAGTCTATACCCTGAGACAGGAGTCTATACCCTGAGACAGGATTGTACCTTTAAGAAGAGGAAGAGGTGTGTATACCTTTAGGGAGAGGAAGAGAGACAGGTGTTTATATCTCAAGAAAGAGGAGAGGAAGACAGACAGGTGTTTATATCGCTAGAAAGAGGAGAGGAAGAGAGACAGGTGTTTATATCTCAAGAAAGAGGAGAGGAAGACAGACAGGTGTTTATATCGCTAGAAAGAGGAGAGGAAGACAGACAGGTGTTTATGTCTCAAAAAGAGGAGAGGAAGACAGACAGGTGTTTCTATCTCTAGAAAGAGGAGAGGAAGACAGACAGGTGTTTATATCGCTAGAAAGAGGAGAGGAAGACAGACAGGTGTTTATGTCTCAAAAAGAGGAGAGGAAGACAGACAGGTGTTTCTATCTCTAGAAAGAGGACAGGAAGACAGACAGGTGTTTATATCTCTAGAAAGAGGAGAGGAAGACAGACAGGTGTTTATATCTCTAGAACGAGGACAGGAAGACAGACAGGTGTTTATATATCTAGAAAGAGGAGAAGAAGACAGACAGGTGTTTATATATTTAGAAAGAGCAGAGGAAGACAGACAGGTCTCTGTGTGTGTGTATACCTGAGTATAGCTCTGACCTGTATATCTCAGAGTACCTCATTATCTCTCTCTGTGTTTATACCTGAGTATACCTCTGTCCTGTATATCTCAGAGTACCTCATTATCTCTCTGTGTGTTTATACCTGAGCTTATCTCAGAGTACCTCATTATCTCTCTCTTTGTTTCTCCTGAGTATATCTCAGGGTACCTCATTATCTCTCTCTGTGTGTATACCTGTGTATACCTCTACCTGTATATCTCAGAGTACCTCATTTTCTCAGCTGAGATGCAGGGGTCCTTTCTGCAGGCGCGTTGTGATGAACCCCTCATGACAACAGACTGGGGACTGCCCCTCCTCCTGTCTCTCATCGTCCTGGGGCTGCTCTACGCCTTCCTCTACCTCCCCTCCGTGGCACAACGAGCCCTACTGGAGCAGGCCCTCAACAACCAGACTGGAGTACCTTCCTCTACTTCCTCACCGTGACACAGAGAGGAGCAGGTCTACCTTCCTCTACCTCCCCACCATGACACAGAGTGGGGCAGGTCTACCTTCCTCTACCTCCCCTCCATGGCACAACGAGCCCTACTGGAGAAGGCCCTCAACAACTAGACTGGAGTACCTTCCTCTGCCTCCCCACCATGACACAGAGAGGACTACCTTCCTCTACCTCCTCACCATGACACAGAGAGGAGCAGGTCTACCTTCCTCTACCTCCCCACCATGACACAGAGAGGAGCAGGTCTACCTTCCTCTACCTCACCACCATGACACAGAGAGGACTACCTTCCTCTACCTCCCCACCATGACACAGAGAGGAGCAGGTCTACCTTCCTCTACCTCCCCATCATGACACAGAGAGGAGCAGGTCTACCTTCCTCTTCCTCCCCACCATGACACAGAGAGGACTACCTTCCTCTACCTCCCCACCATGACACAGAGAGGAACAGGTCTACCTTCCTCTACCTCCCCACCGTGACACAGAGAGGAGCAGGTCTACCATCCTCTCCCTCCCCACCATGACACAGAGAGGAGCAGGTCTACCTTCCTCTACCTCCCCACCATGACACAGAGAGGACTACCTTCCTCTACCTCTTCACCATGACACAGCGAGGAGCAGGTCTACCTTCCTCTTCCTCCCCACCATGACACAGAGAGGAGCAGGTCTACCTTCCTCTACCTCCCCACCATGACACAGAGAGGAGCAGGTCTACCTTCCTCTACCTCTCCACCATGACACAGAGAGGAGCAGGTCTACCTTCCTCTTCCTCCCCACCATGACACAGAGAGGAGCAGGTCTACCTTCCTCTACCTCCCCACCATGACACAGAGAGGTCTACCTTCCTCTACCTCATCACCATGACACAGAGAGGAGCAGGTCTACCTTCCTCTACCTCCCCACCATGACACAGAGAGGTCTACCTTCCTCTACCTCATCACCATGACACAGAGAGGAGCAGGTCTACCTTCCTCTACCACCCGCCCCCCCCCCCCCATGACACAGAGAGGAGCAGGACTACCTTCCTCTACCTCCCCACCATGACACAGAGAGGAGCAGGCCTACCTTCCTCTACCTCATCACCATGACACAGAGAGGAGCAGGTCTACCTTCCTCTACCTCCCCACCATGACACAGAGAGGAGCAGGTCTACCTTCCTCTACCTCCCCACCATGACACAGAGAGGACTACCTTCCTCTACCTCATCACCATGACACAGAGAGGAGCAGGACTACCTTCCTCTACCTCCTCACCATGACACAGAGAGGTCTACCTTCCTCTACCTCCCCACCATGACACAGAGAGGAGCAGGACTACCTTCCTCTACCTCCCCACCATGACACAGAGAGGAGCAGGACTACCTTCCTCTACCTCTTCACCATGACACAGAGAGGAGCAGGTCTACCTTCCTCTACCTCCCCACTATGACACAGAGAGGAGCAGGACTACCTTCCTCTCCCTCCCCACCATGACACAGAGAGGAGCAGGTCTACCTTCCTCTACCTCCCCACCATGACACAGAGAGGAGCAGGACTACCTTCCTCTACCTCCCCACCATGACACAGAGAGGAGCAGGACTACCTTCCTCTACCTCATCACCATGACACAGAGAGGACTACCTTCCTCTACCTCCCCACCATGACACAGAGAGGAGCAGGACTACCTTCCTCTACCTCCCCACCATGACACAGAGAGGAGCAGGTCTACCTTCCTCTACCTCCCCACCATGACACAGAGAGGAGCAGGCCAGTAGATGGTTATTATCTGACAGTAGAAATTAGGGGGTCTCTATAGGCCAGTAGGTGGTCTTTATAGGCCAGTAGGTGGTCTTTATAGGCCAGTAGGTGGTCTTTACAGGAAATTAGGTGGTCTCTATAGGCCAGTAGGTGGTCTTTATAGACCAGTAGGTGGTCTTTACAGGCCAGTAGGTGGTCTTTATAGGCCAGTAGGTGGTCTTTACAGGAAATTAGGTGGTCTTTATAGGCCAGTAGGTGGTCTCTATAGGCCAGTAGGTGGTCTTTACAGGCCAGTAGGTGGTCTTTATAGGCCAGTAGGTGGTCTTTATAGGCCACTAGGTGGTCTTTACAGGCCAGTAGGTGGTCTTTACAGGAAATTAGGTGGTCTCTATAGGCCAGTAGGTGGTCTTTATAGACCAGTAGGTGGTCTTTACAGGCCAGTAGGTGGTCTCTATAGGCCAGTAGGTGGTCTTTACAGGCCAGTAGGTGGTCTTTACAGGAAATTAGGTGGTCTTTACAGGAAATTAGGTGGTCTTTATAGGCCAGTAGGTGGTCTTTATAGGCCAGTAGGTGGTCTCTATAGGCCAGTAGGTGGTCTTTACAGGCCAGTAGGTGGTCTTTATAGACCAATAGGTGGTCTTTACAGGCCAGTAGGTGGTCTCTATAGGCCAGTAGGTGGTCTTTATAGGCCAGTAGGTGGTCTCTATAGGCCAGTAGGTGGTCTTTATAGGCCAGTAGGTGGTCTTTATAGACCAGTAGGTGGTCTTTATAGGCCAGTAGGTGGTCTTTATAGGCCAGTAGGTGGTCTTTATAGGCCAGTAGGTGGTCTTTACAGGCCAGTAGGTGGTCTTTATAGGAAATTATGTGGTCTTTATAGACCAGTAGGGGGACAGAAAGGTCACGACTTCTGAGGCAGGGTCTTCTCCAGTCATGATGAGGTCTAGTTCAGGTGTGAGGAAGGGACTTCTCCAGTCATGATGAGGTCTAGTGTAGGTTCAGGTCTGAGGCAGGGACTTCTCCAGTCATGATGAGGTCTAGTTCAGGTCTGAGGCAGGGACTTCTCCAGTCATGATGAGGTCTAGTTCAGGTCTGAGGCAGGGACTTCTCCAGTCATGATGAGGTCTAGTGTAGGTCTGAGGCAGGGACTTCTCCAGTCATGATGAGGTCTAGTCCAGGTCTGAGGCAGGGTCTTCTCCTGTCATGATGAGGTCTAGTGTAGGTTCAGGTCTGAGGCAGGGACTTCTCCAGTCATGATGAGGTCTAGTCCAGGTCTGAGGCAGGGACTTCTCCAGTCATGATGAGTTCTAGTGTAGGTCTGAGGCAGGGTCTTCTCCAGTCATGATGAGGTCTAGTGTAGGTTCAGGTCTGAGGCAGGGACTTCTCCAGTCATGATGAGGTCTAGTGTAGGTTCAGGTCTGAGGCAGGGTCTTCTCCAGTCATGATGAGGTCTAGTGTAGGTCTGAGGCAGGGACTTCTCCAGTCATGATGAGGTCTAGTCCAGGTCTGAGGCAGGGTCTTCTCCAGTTATGATGAGGTCTAGTGTAGGTTCAGGTCTGAGGCAGGGTCTTCTCCAGTCATGATGAGGTCTAGTCCAGGTCTGAGGCAGGGTCTTCTCCAGTCATGATGAGGTCTAGTGTAGGTCTGAGGCAGGGACTTCTCCAGTTATGATGAGGTCTAGTTCAGGTCTGAGGCAGGGACTTCTCCAGTCATGATGAGGTCTAGTCCAGGTCTGAGGCAGGGTCTTCTCCTGTCATGATGAGGTCTAGTGTAGGTTCAGGTCTGAGGCAGGGACTTCTCCAGTCATGATGAGGTCTAGTCCAGGTCTGATGCAGGGACTTCTCCAGTCATGATGAGTTCTAGTGTAGGTCTGAGGCAGGGTCTTCTCCAGTCATGATGAGGTCTAGTGTAGGTTCAGGTCTGAGGCAGGGACTTCTCCAGTCATGATGAGGTCTAGTGTAGGTTCAGGTCTGAGGCAGGGACTTCTCCAGTCATGATGAGGTCTAGTGTAGGTTCAGGTCTGAGGCAGGGTCTTCTCCAGTCATGATGAGGTCTAGTGTAGGTCTGAGGCAGGGACTTCTCCAGTCATGATGAGGTCTAGTGTAGGTCTGAGGCAGGGACTTCTCCAGTTATGATGAGGTCTAGTTCAGGTCTGAGGCAGGGACTTCTCCAGTCATGATGAGGTCTAGTCCAGGTCTGAGGCAGGGTCTTCTCCAGTCATGATGAGGTCTAGTCCAGGTCTGAGGCAGGGTCTTCTTCAGTCATGATGAGGTCTAGTGTAGGTCTGAGGCAGGGACTTCTCCAGTTATGATGAGGTCTAGTTCAGGTCTGAGGCAGGGACTTCTCCAGTCATGATGAGGTCTAGTGTAGGTCTGAGGCAGGGACTTCTCCAGTTATGATGAGGTCTAGTCCAGGTCTGAGGCAGGGTCTTCTCCAGTCATGATGAGGTCTAGTGTAGGTCTGAGGCAGGGACTTCTCCAGTCATGATGAGGTCTAGTGTAGGTCTGAGGCAGGGACTTCTCCAGTTATGATGAGGTCCAATGTAGGTTCAGGTCTGAGGCAGGGACTTCTCCAGTCATGATGAGGTCTAGTGTAGGTCTGAGGCAGGGACTTCTCCAGTCATGATGAGGTCTAGTGTAGGTCTGAGGCAGGGTCTTCTCCAGTTATGATGAGGTCTAGTTCAGGTATGAGGCAGGGACTTCTCCAGTCATGATGAGGTCTAGTGTAGGTCTGAGGCAGGGACTTCTCCAGTTATGATGAGGTCCAATGTAGGTTCCGGTCTGAGGCAGGGACTTCTCCAGTCATGATGAGGTCTAGTGTAGGTCTGAGGCAGGGACTTCTCCAGTCATGATGAGGTCTAGTGTAGGTCTGAGGCAGGGTCTTCTCCAGTTATGATGAGGTCTAGTTCAGGTATGAGGCAGGGTCTTCTCCAGTCATGATGAGGTCTAGTCCAGGTCTGAGGCAGGGTCTTCTCCAGTCATGATGAGATCTAGTGTAGGTCTGAGGCAGGGACTTCTCCAGTCATGATGAGGTCTAGTGTAGGACTGAGGCAGGGACTTCTCCAGTTATGATGAGGTCCAATGTAGGTTCAGGTCTGAGGCAGGGACTTCACCAGTTATGATGAGGTCTAGTTCAGGTCTGAGGCAGGGACTTCTCCAGTCATGATGAGGTCTAGTCCAGGTCTGAGGCAGGGACTTCTCCAGTCATGATGAGTTCTAGTGTAGGTCTGAGGCAGGGTCTTCTCCAGTCATGATGAGGTCTAGTGTAGGTTCAGGTCTGAGGCAGGGACTTCTCCAGTCATGATGAGGTCTAGTGTAGGTCTGAGGCAGGGACTTCTCCAGTTATGATGAGGTCCAATGTAGGTTCAGGTCTGAGGCAGGGACTTCTCCAGTCATGATGAGGTCTAGTGTAGGTCTGAGGCAGGGACTTCTCCAGTCATGATGAGGTCTAGTGTAGGTCTGAGGCAGGGTCTTCTCCAGTTATGATGAGGTCTAGTTCAGGTATGAGGCAGGGTCTTCTCGAGTCATGATGAGGTCTAGTCCAGGTCTGAGGCAGGGTCTTCTCCAGTCATGATGAGATCTAGTATAGGTCTGAGGCAGGGACTTCTCCAGTCATGATGAGGTCTAGTGTAGGACTGAGGCAGGGACTTCTCCAGTTATGATGAGATCTAGTATAGGTCTGAGGCAGGGACTTCTCCAGTCATGATGAGGTCTAGTGTAGGACTGAGGCAGGGACTTCTCCAGTTATGATGAGGTCTAGTGTAGGTCTGAGGCAGGGACTTCCCCAGTCATGATGAGGTCTAATGTTTCCGATTGTGTTTGGGGACATTGACATGCTTTGTCAGGTTGAGCCTGTTGTATCGTGGGGAGCATGTTACTGGTCTGGCACCGTGTTATGCGGTGGAACTCATGATGTCTCCAGTGTGCATTTCTAGCCCGTGGCGCTCTATTCCAGCTACTCGCATTTGCAGGGCTAGAATGGGCATCCAGCCAGGAAGGAGGGTGCCGGCTCAGCGCTCCTGGTCTCCAGTCTACCTCCATGGACCAGGATATCCTGCGCCGGCTCTGCGTACTATAAGTCTGCACAGCCCTCTGCGTCTTGTGCCAGCACCCTGCATTTGCAGGGCAAGTATAACCATCCAGCCAGGACGGGTTGTGTCAGCTCTACACTCCAGACCTCCAGTACGCCTCCCCAGCCCAGTACCACCAGTGCCAACACCACACACCAGGCTTCCTGTGCGTCTCCAGGGTCCACAGTACTCCCTGTTCCTGCTCCTCGCACTCGCCCTGAGGTGCGTGTCCCCTGCCCGATACCACCAGTGCCGGCACCACGCACCAGGCCTATAGTGCGCCTCACCAGTCCAGAGCGTCCGGCGACAGTACCCAGTCCAGAGCGTCTGGCGACAGTACCCAGTCCAGAGCGTCTGGCGACAGTACCCAGTCCAGAGCATACGGCAACAGTACCCAGTCCAGAGCGTCCGGTGACAGTACCCAGTCCAGAGCATCTGGTGACAGTACCCAGCCCAGAGCATCCGGCAACAGTCTACAGACCGGAACCTCCTACGACGGGCCGCAGTCCGGAACCTACCACGACGGGTCACAGTCCGGATCCGCCAGAGTCTCCCTCCAGTCCGGATCCGCCAGAGTCTCCCTCCCTCCCTCCCTCCTGAGGCAGCACTCACTCCAGACTCGACCATCAGTCCAGTGGCGTCCTCTAATCCGTGGTCGGCGGTGAGGGTTCCCGCTCCAGAGACATTAAGTAAGGGTGAAGTGGAGCGGGGTCCACGTCCCGAGCCAGAACCGCCACCTTGGAGTTATGCCCACCCAGACCCTCCCATATGGGTTTAGGTGTGCGGCCGGGAGTCCGCACCTTTGGCGGGGTACTGTCACGCCCTGACCTTAGCATTCTTTGTTTTCTTTATATATTTTGGTTAGGTCAGGGTGTGACATGGATGATGTATGTGTTTTTGATCCTGTCTAGGGGTTTTGTATGTCTATGGGTGTTTTACTAGTCTAGGTGTTATGTATGTCTCTGGTTATATGTCTATGGTTTATCGTTGTCTCTGATTGGCAACCATATTTAGGCAGCCATTTTCCTTGGGTATTTCGTGGGTTATTGTCTGTGGTTAGTTGCCTGTGTCTGCACTTGTTTATATATGGCGTCACGTTCGTGTTGCTGTATAGTTTGTTTAGTGTTTCTTCGTTAATAAATAGAAGAGTGTATTCACATCACGCTGCGCCTTGGTCTCCTCCAACACAACGAACGTGACACAATAACGACAAATCAACTGAACCAGACGAGACTCAGATAGGGCACGTAAATATACCATTGCATTTAAAAAAAAAAAAAATGTTTACCTTTATTTAACTAGGCAAGTCAGTTAAGAACAAATTCTTATTTTCAATGACGGCCTAGGAACAGTGGGTTAACTGCCTGTTCAGGGGCAGAACGACAGATTTTGTACCCTGTCAGCTCGGGGATTTGAACTTGCAACCTTTCGGTTACTAGTCCAATGCTGCCGCCCCATTGAACATCTCTTAGGTGTAATTCTGCGTTGCGTTGGTGGCAGTAACTGATTATCATAAGACTATTAGCGGTGTACGACCGTTAGTCTTAATTACATATCACGAGTAATACTGTCATGACATTTTACCCGCTCGTTTGCTACCTGATAGCCTAGCCGCTAGCCACATCCCAGCCTATCCACATCACAGAATAGCCTAGCTACTAGCCACTAGCCACATCCAATCCTAGCCACATCCCAGCCTAGCCACTAGCCACTAGCCACATCCAATCCTAGCCACATCCCAGCCTAGCCACATCCCAGCCTAGCCACTAGCCACATCCCAGCCTAGCCACTAGCCACATCCCAGCCTAGCCACTAGCCACATCCCAGCCTAGCCACTAGCCACATCCCAGCCTAGCCACATCACAGCCTAGCCTAGCCGCTAGCCACATCCCAGCCTAGCCACTAGCCACATCCCTGGTGGATTGAATCTAGTTGAATACAGAAGTTAATTGTATATTGACCTGTGGAGATTCTCACCTCAGCAACTGTCAAATCAAATCAAATCAAATGTATTAATACATTTCTCAAAGTATCTCAAAGTGCTGTACACAAACCCAGCCTAAACCCCCCAAAACAGCAAGCAATGCAGGTGTAGAAGCACGGTGGCTAGGAAAAACTCCCTAGAAAGGCCAAAACCTAGGAAGAAGGAGAGGAACCAGGCTATGAGGGGTGGGCCAGTCCTCTTCTGGCTGTGCCGGGTGGAGAGGAACCAGGCTATGAGGGGTGGGCCAGTCCTCTTCTGGCTGTGCCGGGTGGAGAGGAACCAGGCTCTGAGGGGTGGGCCAGTCCTCTTCTGGCTGTGCCGGGTGGAGATTATAACAGAACATGGCCAAGATGTTCAAATCGTCTCTGTCAGTCTATTCAATGTATGTGTATGGTTTTCTGTGTTAATAGAATGTACTGTGTTACAATGGTACCTGGTCTATAAAGACCACTGTGACTACTTCCTTTTTCCAATTCATTTAGTCTAGTAATAAAAACCTGTCACAGGTTAATTAAGAGGTCATCACGGAGTGTAATCCCTGAGGGTGCCACTAGAGGGCACCCTGGTGTTTCTAGTGTTCCTGGTTTAGGACTATTCAGGTTCCTCTATGGAACTGGACCCGGTTGCTCAGGTCTCTTGTCTTTGTTTTGTGTTGTACTCACGTTGCTTTGTTGTTGTTGTTGTTGTTGTTGTTTTTCCCCCCTGTGAATACCTCAGTAAACATTCTGGATTGAACCTCTGCCTGCTGTGTATCTCTGCGCCCGAGCTCGTTCTAATATTATTGTCACAAAACCTTTTTTTAAGTTTGAATCTTTTTTTTGTTCCATTAAAGTCCTTGAACGAGTGCTTGTCATTCTTGAAGTCTGAGAACTCGACGACCTTTCAGAATGAGGATATAGTGACTGAACAGCTGATTGAGGCGACTGTTGATATAATTATTAAAGTCCTTGAACGAGTGCTTGTCATTCTTGAAGTCTGAGAACTCGACGACCGTTCAGAATGAGGATATAGTGACTGAACAGCTGATTGAGGCGACTGTTGATATAATTATTACATGTATAAAGGTCAATGATAACTACGGTAGAGTCAATGATAACTACGGTAGAGTCAATGATAACTACGGTAGAGTCAATGATAACTACGGTAGAGTCAATGATAACTACGGTAGAGTCAATGATAACTACGGTAGAGTCAATGATAACTACGGTAGAGTCAATGATAACTACGGTAGAGTCAATGATAACTACGGTAGAGTCAATGATAACTACTGTAGAGTCAATGATAACTACGGTAGAGTCAATGATAACTACGGTAGAGTCAATGATAACTACGGTAGAGTCAATGATAACTACGGTAGAGTCAATGATAACTACGGTAGAGTCAATGATAACTACGGTTAATGAAAAGGGGCCTCATACATTCAACTTCATGGTGCCCCTATTTGATTCATTTGGATAGGATAACCAAATTAATTACGATACATTAGTTATGGGGGAAAGGGGGATACCTAGTCAGTTGGAAAGGGAGATACCTAGTCAGTTGGAAAGGGGGATACCTGGTCAGTTGTCATGGAGATACCTGGTCAGTTGTCATGGAGATACCTGGTCAGTTGTCATGGAGATACCTGGTCAGTTGTCATGGAGATACCTGGTCAGTTGTCATGGAGATACCTGGTCAGTTGTCATGGAGATACCTGGTCAGTTGTACAACTGAATGCCTTCAAATGAAATGTGTCTTCCACATTTAACCCAGAGGACTGGGTGATGGTTCGACGCCTCTCCTCCGGACCGTAACCCAGAGGACTGGGTGATGGTTCGACGCCTCTCCTCCGGACCGTAACCCAGAGGACTGGGTGATGGTTCGACGCCTCTCCTCCGGACCGTAACCCAGAGGACTGGGTGATGGTTCGACGCCTCTCCTCCGGACCGTAACCCTAATGGGTGAGTGTTGGTGGCAGGGAAGTCAGGCACCTCTCCTCCGGACCGAAACCCTAATGGGTTTGTGTTGGTGGCAGGGAAGTCAGGCACCTCTCCTCCGGACCGTAACCCTAATGGGTGGGTGTTGGTGGCAGGGAAGTCAGGCACTTCTCCTCCGGACCGTAACCCTAATGGGTGAGCGTTGGTGGCAGGGAAGTCAGGCACCTCTCCTCCGGACCGTAACCCTAATGGGTGAGTGTTGGTGGCAGGGAAGTCAGGCACCTCTCCTCCGGACCGAAACCCTAATGGGTGAGTGTTGGTGGCAGGGAAGTCAGGGGAGAACGAACTTGGTATAAACAGAGTTATTTAATAAGTGCTAAAAATAACTCCAAAACCAAAATATACATAAAATAATAAAAGTGGGTCCAAAACCCGTCGCGCACCAACACATAACTAGCACAAACATACAATCACCGACAAGGACATGAGGGGAAACAGAGGGTTAATTAAATACACAACATGTGATTGATGGAATTGGAACCAGGTGTGATGTGAAACAAGACAAAACCAATGGAAAATGAAAAATGGATCAGTGACGTCGACCGCCGAGGACCGCCCGAACTAGGAGAGGGACCGACTTTGGCGGAAGTCATGACAGAGAGAGAGAGAGAGAGCACAAACAGACCCCACAGAGCCCCAGGACAGAAACATATTTAGACCTAACCAAATTATGAGAAAGCAAAAAGATAACTATTTGACACACTAGAAATATATATATTTTTTAAAAGTGCTTAAAGACAGTCCTCGACCACCCGCGGGTAGAGCGGCGGGTGAATGCCTCTTCCATCTGAGGCAGGAGACAAGGAGCGCACCGGAGGTTCGTCCTGGAGTTTAGGACCCTGGCTGCCGGCTCGGGAACGACAGGGCCCCGATCGACCATTACCGCTGCAGTCTGCGCGAGGACGCCCGTCGGGACCTGGCCTGTAGAGACACCACCCTCACCTTCGACCAGCTGGCGGTGCTCTTTGGTAAAAGGGGTGAATTGGTCATCAAAAAGAAAGGAGGACCAAGGCACTCTTCATATAATTAATTAAAATGCCTCTATTAGTATGTCATGCTCAATAGAAACAACGTTTTAAAAAATCTGACGCGTTTCAGCTGCATGGCCTTCGTCAGGGAGTACAAAAAAATAATGCAATGTCCTCTTTTGAACAGCTTTTCCAATCAGCCCTAATTAGAAGAGGGAGTGGTTACACATTTGATTGGACAACAGTTAGTAAGCTACGATACACATTAAAAAAGTGAAATACTGTAGCTATGTTATCATAAATATACAACTCCCAAGCTAGAAGTATCAGAACACTTCTAAAGCTAGTTCTAACCTTAAATATGACTGGGAGAAGTGTCAACAATGAGAAAGCTATATATTCCATGGTACACTAGAACACAGCAAAACATCAACAGTCGAAACATAGCTGAGGGCAATTGAGCAAAATGTCCACTAGATGACAGCAAGTGGACCCATCACGACCCTACAGGAAAGGTGAGAAATCAAGATCTTAATTTAAACCAGCGTACTTAGTGGCCTGTAGTTTGTAAATCCATATCCCCATTTAAACCAGGGTATTTAGTGGTCTGTAATTTGTAAATCCATATCTTCATTTAAACCAGGGTATTTAGTGGTCTGTAATTTGTAAATCCATATCTTCATTTAAACCAGCGTATTTAGTGGCCTGTAGTTTGTAAATCCATATCTCCATTTAAACCAGGGTATTTAGTGGCCTGTAGTTTGTAAATCCATATCTCCATTTAAACCAGGGTACTTAGTGGCCTGTAGTTTGTAAATCCATATCTCCATTTAAACCAGGGTACTTAGTGGCCTGTAGTTTGTAAATCCATATCTCCATTTAAACCAGGGTATTTAGTGGCCTGTAGTTTGTAAATCCATATCTTCATTTAAACCAGGGTATTTAGTGGCCTGTAGTTTGTAAATCCATATCCCCATTTAAACCAGGGTATTTAGTGGCCTGTAGTTTGTAAATCCAAAAACTTTCCATTTGGTTTAACTGTTTCAGACGGTCCCCTTTTCTAATTGAGGCCGGAATATGATCAATACCCACAGCTTGTAGGGAGGCAGGGTTGCCATGGTGTAGGGACTTGTAGTGTCTTGCCATGGGGTAGGGACTTGTAGTGTCTTGCCATGGGGTAGGGACTTGTAGTGTCTTGCCATGGGGTAGGGACTTGTAGTGTCTTGCCATGGTGTAGGGACTTGTAGTGTCTTGCCATGGGGTAGGGACTTGTAGTGCCTTGCCATGGTGTAGGGACTCGTAGTGTCCTGCCATGGGGTAAGGACTCATAGTGTCTTGCCATGGGGTAAGGACTCGTAGTGTCTTGCCATGGGGTAAGGACTCGTAGTGTCTTGCCATGGGGTAAGGACTCGTAGTGTCTTGCCATGGGGTAAGGACTCATAGTGTCTTGCCATGGGGTAAGGACTCGTGTCTTACCATGGCGTAAGGACTCGTAGTGTTTTGCCATGAGGTAAGACACTCTCTCTCTCTGTCTCTGTCTCTGTCTGTCTCTCTTTCTGTCTCTCTCTCTCTGTCTCTGTCTCTCTCTCTCTCTCTGTCTCTCTCTCTCTCTCTGTCTCTCTCTCTCTCTCTCTGTCTCTCCCTCTCTCTCTCTCTCTCTCTCTCTCTCTCTCTCTCTCTCTCTCTCTCTCTCTCTCTCTGTCTCTCTCTCTCTCTCTCTCTCTCTCTCTCTGTCTCTCTCTGTCTCTCTCTCTCTGTCTCTCTCTCTCTCTCTCTGTCTCTCTGTCTCTCTCTCTCGCTCTCGCTCTCTGTCTCTCTCTGTCGCTCTCTGTCTGTCTCTCTCTCTCTCGCTCTCTCTGTCTGTCTGTCTCTCTCTCTCTGTCTCTCTCTAAATGGACCTACTTTGTCGGTTAAACAGTGGTTAGAAGGGAGAGAAGAGAGGAGAATGAGGGGGGTGAGTGAGGTATAGAGGGGTATTGACCTATATATGCTCTCGTGTGTAAATTCTCCTGGACAGAACCATTAAACATTAACTCTGAAACCATGTTTTATTGAAGAGACATACATTGTTAACAGACCTACTTAGGGGTGCGAGCATGTGTGTGTTTCTGCTCATTCCTAGCAAAAGGAAGAAGGCCATTTCAGAGAGAAGCTCTGCTGTGGCTTCAGGCTCTTTCTGCAAAGTGCTTCAACGGAGAGTTTGTTCATGTGTTTCCGGTCCTGCTCAGGCCTGCCTCATGTCCAGAGAGAGAGAACAGAGAGAAAAGAGAGGTGAGAGGAGAGGCATGAGAAGAGACAGGGAGAGGAGGAGAGGAATGAGAGTGGAGATGGGAGATGGGAAAGGGGAGAGGAGGAGAGGGGAGAGGAGGAGAGGGGAGAGAGGAGAGGAGAAGAGGAAATAGGAGATGGGAGAGGAGGAGAGGGGAGAGGAGAGAGGAGAGAGGAGAGGGGAGAGGGGAGAGAGGAGAGGAAGGAGAGAGGAGATGGGAGAGGAGGAGAGGGGGAGAGAGGAGAGAGAAGAGAAAAGGGGGAGAGAGGAGAGGGGAGATAGATGTTGGGAGAGGGGAGATCTAAAGGCAATAGTGAAATAAAAAGCCTCTTAAAGTCCTGCCTGTCACCAGTAACCAGACTCACACGGCCTGGAGGGACTGACAGTCAGGACATTATAGTGGAATAAAAGACCTCTTAAAGACTGTCCTGCCTGTCACCAGTAACCAGACTCACACGGCCTGGAGGGGACTGACAGTCAGGACATTATAGTGGTGCAGATACTACTTTGGGTTTTAACGACCACCTACTGGTCTATAAAGACTACCTACTGGCCTATAAAGACCACCTACTGGCCTATAAAGACAACCTACTGGCCTATAAAGACCACCTACTGGCCTATAAAGACCACCTACCGGTCTATAAAGACCACCTACTGGCCTATAAAGACCACCTACTGGCCTATAAAGACTACCTACTGGCCTATAGATACCACCTACTGGCCTATAAAGACAACCTACTGGCCTATAAAGACCACCTACTGGCCTATAAAGACCACCTACCGGTCTATAAAGACCACCTACTGGCCTATAAAGACCACCTACTGGCCTATAAAGACAACCTACTGGCCTATAAAGACCACCTACTGGCCTATTAAGACCACCTACTGGTCTATAAAGACCACCTACTGGCCTATAGAGACCACCTACTGGTCTATAAAGACCACCTACTGGCCTTTAAAGACAACCTACTGGCCTATAAAGACAACCTACTGGCCTATAAAGACCACCTACTGGCCTTTAAAGACAACCTACTGGCCTATAAAGACAACCTACTGGCCTATAAAGACCACCTACTGGCCTATAGAGACCACCTACTGGCCTATAGAGACCACCTACTGGCCTATAGAGACCACCTAGTGGCATATCAAATCAAATCAAATCAAATGTATTTATATAGCCCTTCGTACATCAGCTGATATCTCAAAGTGCTGTACAGAAACACAGCCTAAAACCCCAAACAGCAAGCAATGCAGGTGTAGAAGCACGGTGGCTAGGAAAAACTCCCTAGAAAGGCCAAAACCTAGGAAGAAACCTAGAGAGGAACCAGGCTATGTGGGTGGCCAGTCCTCTTCTGGCTGTGCCGGGTGGAGATTATAACAGAACATGGCCAAGATGTTCAAATGTTCATAAATGACCAGCATGGTCCAATAATAATAAGGCAGAACAGTTGAAACTGGAGCAGCAGCACGGCCAGGTGGACTGGGGACAGTAAGGAGTCATCATGTCAGGTAGTCCTGAGGCATGGTCCTAGGGCTCAGGTCCTCCGAGAGAGAGAAAGAAAGAGAGAAAGAGAGAATTAGAGAGAGCACACTTAAATTCACACAGGACACCGAATAGGACAGGAGAAGTACTCCAGATATAACAAACTGACCCTAGCCCCCCGACACATAAACTACTGCAGCATAAATACTGGAGGCTGAGACAGGAGGGGTCAGGACACACTGTGGCCCCATCCGAGGACACCCCCGGACAGGGCCAAACAGGAAGGATATAACCCCACCTACTTTGCCAAAGCACAGCCCCCACACCACTAGAGGGATATCTTCAACCACCAACTTACCATCCTGAGACAAGTCTATAAAGACTGACTACTGGCCTATAAAGACCACCTACTGGTCTATAAAGACCCCAAACTGGCCTATGAAGATCAGCTACTGGTATAGAAAGAACTGTCCTCAGGGGATCCACTGTCTCCATCCACACATTGTACTCGGGGGATCTACTGTCTCCATCCACACACTGTCCTCAGGGGATCTACTGTCTCCACCCACACACTGTCCTCAGTGAACCTACTGTCTCCAGACTCCACACACTGTCCTCAGGGGATCCACTGTCTCCACCCACAAACTGTCCTCAGGGGATCTACTGTCTCCTGTCTCCACCCACACACTGTCCTCAGGGGATCTACTGTCTCCAGACTCCACACACTGTCCTCAGGGGATCTACTGTCTCCATCCACACACTGTCCTCAGGGGATCTACTGTCTCCATCCACACACTCTCCTCAGGGGATCTACTGTCTCCACCCACACACTGTCCTCAGGGGATCTACTGTCTCCACCCACACACTGTCCTCAGAGGACCTACTGTCTCCAGACTCCACAAACTGTCCTCAGGGGATCTACTGTCTCCATCCACACACTGTCCTCAGAGGACCTACTGTCTCCAGACTCCACCCACTGTCCTCAGGGGATCTACTGTCTCCACCCACACACTGTCCTCAGAGGACCTACTGTCTCCATCCACACACTGTCCTCAGGGGATCTACTGTCTCCACCCACACACTGTCCTCACGGGATCTACTGTCTCCACCCACACAATGTCCTCAGAGGACATACTGTCTCCTCCCACACACTGTCCTCAGAGGACCTACTGTCTCCAGACTCCACCCTCTGTCCTCAGGGGATCTACTGTCTCCACCCACACACTGTCCTCAGAGGACCTACTGTCTCCAGACTCCACCCACTGTCCTCAGGGGATCTACTGTCTTCACCCACACACTATCCTCAGAGGACCTACTGTCTCCAGACTCCACCCACTGTCCTCAGGGGATCTACTGTCTCCAGACTCCACCCACTGTCCTCAGGGGATCTACTGTCTCCACCCACACACTGTCCTCAGGGGATCTACTGTCTCCAGACTCCACCCACTGTCCTCAGGGGATCTACTGTCTCCACCAACACACTGTCCTCAGAGGACCTACTGTCTCCAGACTCCACCCACTGTCCTCAGGGGATCTACTGTCTCCAGACTCCACCCACTGTACTCAGGGGACCTACTGTCTCCAGACTCCACCCACTGTCCTCAGAGGACCTACTGTCTCCGGACTCCACCCACTGTCCTCAGAGGATCCACTGTCTCCAGACTCCACCCACTGTCCTTAGAGGATCTACTGTCTCCAGACTCCACCCACTGTCCTCAGAGGATCTACTGGTTCCAAACTCCACCCACTGTCCTCAGGGGACCTACTGTCTCCAGACTCCACCCACTGTCCTCAGAGGACCTACTGTCTCCAGACTCCACCCACTGTCCTCAGGGGATCTACTGTCTCCAGACTCCACCCACTGTCCTTAGAAGATCTACTGTCTCCAGACTCCACCCACTGTCCTCAGAGGATCTACTGTCTCCAAACTCCACCCACTGTCCTTAGAGGACCTACTGTCTCCAGACTCCACACACTGTCCTCAGGGGATCCACTGTCTCCACCCACAAACTGTCCTCAGGGGATCTACTGTCTCCTGTCTCCACCCACACACTGTCCTCAGGGGATCTACTGTATCCGGACTCCACCCACTGTCCTCAGGGGATCTACTGTCTCCAGACTCCACACACTGTGCTCAGATGACCTACTGTCTCCACCTACACACTGTCCTCAGAGGATATACTGTCTCCACCCACCCACTGTCCTCAGGGGATCTACTGTCTCCAGACACCACCCACTGTCCTCAGAGGACCTACTGTCTCCAGGCTCCACCCACTGTCCTCAGGGGATCTACTGTCTCCAGACTCCACAAACTGTCCTCAGAGGACCTACTGTCTCCACCCACACACTGTCCTAAGGGGATCTACTGTCTCCACCCACCCACTGTCCTCAGGGGATCTACTGTCTCCACCCACACACTGTCCTCAGGGGATCTACTGTCTCCACCCACCCACTGTCCTCAGGGGATATACTGTCTCCAGACTCCACCCACTGTCCTCAGGGGCTCTACTGTCTCAACCCACACACTGTCCTCAGGGGATCTACTGTCTCCACCCACACACTGTCCTCAGGGGAACTACTGTCTCCACCCACACACTGTCCTCAGAGGACCTACTGTCTCCAGACTCCACCAACTGTCCTCAGGGGATCTACTGTCTCCAGACTCCACACACTGTCCTCAGAGGACCTACTGTCTCCACTCACACACTGTCCTCAGGGGATCTACTGTCTCCACCCACACACTGTCCTCAGGGGATCTACTGTCTCCAGACTCCACACACTGTCCTCAGGGGATCTACTGTCTCCATCCACACACTGTCCTCAGGGGATCTACTGTCTCCATCCACACACTCTCCTCAGGGGATCTACTGTCTCCACCCACACACTGTCCTCAGGGGATCTACTGTCTCCACCCACACACTGTCCTCAGAGGACCTACTGTCTCCAGACTCCACAAACTGTCCTCAGGGGATCTACTGTCTCCATCCACACACTGTCCTCAGAGGACCTACTGTCTCCAGACTCCACCCACTGTCCTCAGGGGATCTACTGTCTCCACCCACACACTGTCCTCAGAGGACCTACTGTCTCCATCCACACACTGTCCTCAGGGGATCTACTGTCTCCACCCACACACTGTCCTCACGGGATCTACTGTCTCCACCCACACAATGTCCTCAGAGGACATACTGTCTCCTCCCACACACTGTCCTCAGAGGACCTACTGTCTCCAGACTCCACCCTCTGTCCTCAGGGGATCTACTGTCTCCACCCACACACTGTCCTCAGAGGACCTACTGTCTCCAGACTCCACCCACTGTCCTCAGGGGATCTACTGTCTTCACCCACCCACTGTCCTCAGGGGATCTACTGTCTCCACCCACACACTGTCCTCAGGGGATCTACTGTCTCCAGACTCCACCCACTGTCCTCAGGGGATCTACTGTCTCCACCAACACACTGTCCTCAGAGGACCTACTGTCTCCAGACTCCACCCACTGTCCTCAGGGGATCTACTGTCTCCGGACTCCACCCACTGTCCTCAGAGGATCCACTGTCTCCAGACTCCACCCACTGTCCTTAGAGGATCTACTGTCTCCAGACTCCACCCACTGTCCTCAGAGGATCTACTGGTTCCAAACTCCACCCACTGTCCTCAGGGGACCTACTGTCTCCAGACTCCACCCACTGTCCTCAGAGGACCTACTGTCTCCAGACTCCACCCACTGTCCTCAGGGGATCTACTGTCTCCAGACTCCACCCACTGTCCTTAGAAGATCTACTGTCTCCAGACTCCACCCACTGTCCTCAGAGGATCTACTGTCTCCAAACTCCACCCACTGTCCTTAGAGGACCTACTGTCTCCAGACTCCACACACTGTCCTCAGGGGATCCACTGTCTCCACCCACAAACTGTCCTCAGGGGATCTACTGTCTCCTGTCTCCACCCACACACTGTCCTCAGGGGATCTACTGTATCCGGACTCCACCCACTGTCCTCAGGGGATCTACTGTCTCCAGACTCCACACACTGTGCTCAGATGACCTACTGTCTCCACCCACACACTGTCCTCAGAGGATATACTGTCTCCACCCACCCACTGTCCTCAGGGGATCTACTGTCTCCAGACACCACCCACTGTCCTCAGAGGACCTACTGTCTCCAGGCTCCACCCACTGTCCTCAGGGGATCTACTGTCTCCAGACTCCACAAACTGTCCTCAGAGGACCTACTGTCTCCACCCACACACTGTCCTCAGGGGATCTACTGTCTCCACCCACCCACTGTCCTCAGGGGATCTACTGTCTCCAGACTCCACCCACTGTCCTCAGAGGACCTACTGTCTCCAGACTCCACCCACTGTCCTCAGGGGATCTACTGTCTCCAGACTCCACACACTCTCCTCAGAGGACCTACTGTCTCCACCCACCCACTGTCCTCAGGGGATCTACTGTCTCCACCCACACACTGTCCTCAGAGGATATACTGTCTCCACCCACCCACTGTCCTCAGGGGATCTACTGTCTCCAGACACCACCCACTGTCCTCAGAGGACCTACTGTCTCCAGGCTCCACCCACTGTCCTCAGGGGATCTACTGTCTCCAGACCACAAACTGTCCTCAGAGGACCTACTGTCTCCACCCACACACTGTCCTAAGGGGATCTACTGTCTCCACCCACCCACTGTCCTCAGGGGATCTACTGTCTCCACCCACACACTGTCCTCAGGGGATCTACTGTCTCCACCCACCCACTGTCCTCAGGGGATATACTGTCTCCAGACTCCACCCACTGTCCTCAGGGGATCTACTGTCTCAACCCACACACTGTCCTCAGGGGATCTACTGTCTCCACCCACACACTGTCCTCAGGGGATCTACTGTCTCCACCCACACACTGTCCTCAGAGGACCTACTGTCTCCAGACTCCACCCACTGTCCTCAGGGGATCTACTGTCTCCAGACTCCACACACTGTCCTCAGAGGACCTACTGTCTCCACTCACACACTGTCCTCAGGGGATCTACTGTCTCCACCCACCCACTGTCCTCAGGGGATCTACTGTCTCCAGACTCCACCCACTGTCCTCAGAGGACCTACTGTCTCCAGACTCCACCCACTGTCCTCAGGGGATCTACTGTCTCCAGACTCCACCGACTGTCCTCAGGGGATCTACTGTCTCCAGACTCCACCCACTGTCCTCAGAGGACCCACTCTCTCCAGACTCCATCCACTGACCTCATGGGACCTACTGTCTCCAGACTTCACCCACTGTCCTCAGGGGACCTACTGTCTCCAGACTCCACCCACTGTCCTCAGGGGATCTACTGTCTCCAGACTCCACCCACTGTCCTCAGAGGACCTACTGTCTCCAGACTCCACCCACTGTCCTCAGAGGACCTAATGTCTCCAGACTCCACCCACTGTCCTGAGGGGATCTACTGTCTCCACCCACACACTGTCCTCAGGGGATCCACTGTCTCCACCCACAAACTGTCCTCAGGGGATCTACTGTCTCCTGTCTCCACCCACACACTGTCCTCAGGGGATCTACTGTATCCGGACTCCACCCACTGTCCTCAGGGGATCTACTGTCTCCAGACTCCACACACTGTGCTCAGATGACCTACTGTCTCCACCCACACACTGTCCTCAGAGGATATACTGTCTCCACCCAACCACTGTCCTCAGGGGATCTACTGTCTCCAGACACCACCCACTGTCCTCAGAGGACCTACTGTCTCCAGGCTCCACCCACTGTCCTCAGGGGATCTACTGTCTCCAGACCACAAACTGTCCTCAGAGGACCTACTGTCTCCACCCACACACTGTCCTAAGGGGATCTACTGTCTCCACCCACCCACTGTCCTCAGGGGATCTACTGTCTCCACCCACACACTGTCCTCAGGGGATCTACTGTCTCCACCCACCCACTGTCCTCAGGGGATATACTGTCTCCAGACTCCACCCACTGTCCTCAGGGGATCTACTGTCTCAACCCACACACTGTCCTCAGGGGATCTACTGTCTCCACCCACACACTGTCCTCAGGGGATCTACTGTCTCCACCCACACACTGTCCTCAGAGGACCTACTGTCTCCAGACTCCACCCACTGTCCTCAGGGGATCTACTGTCTCCAGACTCCACACACTGTCCTCAGAGGACCCACTCTCTCCAGACTCCATCCACTGACCTCATGGGACCTACTGTCTCCAGACTTCACCCACTGTCCTCAGGGGACCTACTGTCTCCAGACTCCACCCACTGTCCTCAGGGGATCTACTGTCTCCAGACTCCACCCACTGTCCTCAGAGGACCTACTGTCTCCAGACTCCACCCACTGTCCTCAGAGGACCTAATGTCTCCAGACTCCACCCACTGTCCTGAGGGGATCTACTGTCTCCACCCACACACTGTCCTCAGGGGATCCACTGTCTCCACCCACAAACTGTCCTCAGGGGATCTACTGTCTCCTGTCTCCACCCACACACTGTCCTCAGGGGATCTACTGTATCCGGACTCCACCCACTGTCCTCAGGGGATCTACTGTCTCCAGACTCCACACACTGTGCTCAGATGACCTACTGTCTCCACCCACACACTGTCCTCAGAGGATATACTGTCTCCACCCACCCACTGTCCTCAGGGGATCTACTGTCTCCAGACACCACCCACTGTCCTCAGAGGACCTATTGTCTCCAGGCTCCACCCACTGTCCTCAGGGGATCTACTGTCTCCAGACTCCACAAACTGTCCTCAGAGGACCTACTGTCTCCACCCACACACTGTCCTAAGGGGATCTACTGTCTCCACCCACCCACTGTCCTCAGGGGATCTACTGTCTCCACCCACACACTGTCCTCAGGGGATCTACTGTCTCCACCCACCCACTGTCCTCAGGGGATATACTGTCTCCAGACTCCACCCACTGTCCTCAGGGGATCTACTGTCTCAACCCACACACTGTCCTCAGGGGATCTACTGTCTCCACCCACACACTGTCCTCAGGGGATCTACTGTCTCCACCCACACACTGTCCTCAGAGGACCTACTGTCTCCAGACTCCACCCACTGTCCTCAGGGGATCTACTGTCTCCAGACTCCACACACTGTCCTCAGAGGACCTACTGTCTCCACTCACACACTGTCCTCAGGGGATCTACTGTCTCCACCCACCCACTGTCCTCAGGGGATCTACTGTCTCCAGACTCCACCCACTGTCCTCAGAGGACCTACTGTCTCCAGACTCCACCCACTGTCCTCAGGGGATCTACTGTCTCCAGACTCCACACACTCTCCTCAGAGGACCTACTGTCTCCACCCAAACACTGTCCTCAGGGGATCTACTGTCTCCACCCACACACTGTCCTCAGAGGATATACTGTCTCCACCCACCCACTGTCCTCAGGGGATCTACTGTCTCCAGACACCACCCACTGTCCTCAGAGGACCTACTGTCTCCAGGCTCCACCCACTGTCCTCAGGGGATCTACTGTCTCCAGACCACAAACTGTCCTCAGAGGACCTACTGTCTCCACCCACACACTGTCCTAAGGGGATCTACTGTCTCCACCCACCCACTGTCCTCAGGGGATCTACTGTCTCCACCCACACACTGTCCTCAGGGGATCTACTGTCTCCACCCACCCACTGTCCTCAGGGGATATACTGTCTCCAGACTCCACCCACTGTCCTCAGGGGATCTACTGTCTCAACCCACACACTGTCCTCAGGGGATCTACTGTCTCCACCCACACACTGTCCTCAGGGGATCTACTGTCTCCACCCACACACTGTCCTCAGAGGACCTACTGTCTCCAGACTCCACCCACTGTCCTCAGGGGATCTACTGTCTCCAGACTCCACACACTGTCCTCAGAGGACCTACTGTCTCCACTCACACACTGTCCTCAGGGGATCTACTGTCTCCACCCACCCACTGTCCTCAGGGGATCTACTGTCTCCAGACTCCACCCACTGTCCTCAGAGGACCTACTGTCTCCAGACTCCACCCACTGTCCTCAGGGGATCTACTGTCTCCAGACTCCACCGACTGTCCTCAGGGGATCTACTGTCTCCAGACTCCACCCACTGTCCTCAGAGGACCCACTCTCTCCAGACTCCATCCACTGACCTCATGGGACCTACTGTCTCCAGACTTCACCCACTGTCCTCAGGGGACCTACTGTCTCCAGACTCCACCCACTGTCCTCAGGGGATCTACTGTCTCCAGACTCCACCCACTGTCCTCAGAGGACCTACTGTCTCCAGACTCCACCCACTGTCCTCAGAGGACCTAATGTCTCCAGACTCCACCCACTGTCCTGAGGGGATCTACTGTCTCCACCCACACACTGTCCTCAGGGGATCCACTGTCTCCACCCACAAACTGTCCTCAGGGGATCTACTGTCTCCTGTCTCCACCCACACACTGTCCTCAGGGGATCTACTGTATCCGGACTCCACCCACTGTCCTCAGGGGATCTACTGTCTCCAGACTCCACACACTGTGCTCAGATGACCTACTGTCTCCACCCACACACTGTCCTCAGAGGATATACTGTCTCCACCCAACCACTGTCCTCAGGGGATCTACTGTCTCCAGACACCACCCACTGTCCTCAGAGGACCTACTGTCTCCAGGCTCCACCCACTGTCCTCAGGGGATCTACTGTCTCCAGACCACAAACTGTCCTCAGAGGACCTACTGTCTCCACCCACACACTGTCCTAAGGGGATCTACTGTCTCCACCCACCCACTGTCCTCAGGGGATCTACTGTCTCCACCCACACACTGTCCTCAGGGGATCTACTGTCTCCACCCACCCACTGTCCTCAGGGGATATACTGTCTCCAGACTCCACCCACTGTCCTCAGGGGATCTACTGTCTCAACCCACACACTGTCCTCAGGGGATCTACTGTCTCCACCCACACACTGTCCTCAGGGGATCTACTGTCTCCACCCACACACTGTCCTCAGAGGACCTACTGTCTCCAGACTCCACCCACTGTCCTCAGGGGATCTACTGTCTCCAGACTCCACACACTGTCCTCAGAGGACCCACTCTCTCCAGACTCCATCCACTGACCTCATGGGACCTACTGTCTCCAGACTTCACCCACTGTCCTCAGGGGACCTACTGTCTCCAGACTCCACCCACTGTCCTCAGGGGATCTACTGTCTCCAGACTCCACCCACTGTCCTCAGAGGACCTACTGTCTCCAGACTCCACCCACTGTCCTCAGAGGACCTAATGTCTCCAGACTCCACCCACTGTCCTGAGGGGATCTACTGTCTCCACCCACACACTGTCCTCAGGGGATCCACTGTCTCCACCCACAAACTGTCCTCAGGGGATCTACTGTCTCCTGTCTCCACCCACACACTGTCCTCAGGGGATCTACTGTATCCGGACTCCACCCACTGTCCTCAGGGGATCTACTGTCTCCAGACTCCACACACTGTGCTCAGATGACCTACTGTCTCCACCCACACACTGTCCTCAGAGGATATACTGTCTCCACCCAACCACTGTCCTCAGGGGATCTACTGTCTCCAGACACCACCCACTGTCCTCAGAGGACCTACTGTCTCCAGGCTCCACCCACTGTCCTCAGGGGATCTACTGTCTCCAGACCACAAACTGTCCTCAGAGGACCTACTGTCTCCACCCACACACTGTCCTAAGGGGATCTACTGTCTCCACCCACCCACTGTCCTCAGGGGATCTACTGTCTCCACCCACACACTGTCCTCAGGGGATCTACTGTCTCCACCCACCCACTGTCCTCAGGGGAGATACTGTCTCCAGACTCCACCCACTGTCCTCAGGGGATCTACTGTCTCAACCCACACACTGTCCTCAGGGGATCTACTGTCTCCACCCACACACTGTCCTCAGGGGATCTACTGTCTCCACCCACACACTGTCCTCAGAGGACCTACTGTCTCCAGACTCCACCCACTGTCCTCAGGGGATCTACTGTCTCCAGACTCCACACACTGTCCTCAGAGGACCTACTGTCTCCACTCACACACTGTCCTCAGGGGATCTACTGTCTCCACCCACCCACTGTCCTCAGGGGATCTACTGTCTCCAGACTCCACCCACAGTCCTCAGAGGACCTACTGTCTCCAGACTCCACCCACTGTCCTCAGGGGATCTACTGTCTCCAGACTCCACACACTCTCCTCAGAGGACCTACTGTCTCCACCCACCCACTGTCCTCAGGGGATCTACTGTCTCCACCCACACACTGTCCTCAGGGGATCTACTGTCTCCACCCACCCACTGTCCTCAGGGGATCTACTGTCTCCACCCACTGTCCTCAGGGGATCTACTGTCTCCACCCACCCACTGTCCTCAGGGGATCTACTGTCTCCTCCCACCCACTGTCCTCAGGGGACCTACTGTCTCCTGTCTCCACCCACTGTCCTCAGGGGATCTACTGTCTCCAGACTCCACCGACTGTCCTCAGGGGATCTACTGTCTCCAGACTCCACCCACTGTCCTCAGAGGACCTACTGTCTCCTGTCTCCACCCACTGTCCTCAGAGGACCCACTCTCTCCAGACTCCATCCACTGACCTCATGGGACCTACTGTCTCCAGACTTCACCCACTGTCCTCAGGGGACCTACTGTCTCCAGACTCCACCCACTGTCCTCAGGGGATCTACTGTCTCCAGACTCCACCCACTGTCCTCAGAGGACCTACTGTCTCCAGACTCCACCCACTGTCCTCAGAGGACCTAATGTCTCCAGACTCCACCCACTGTCCTGAGGGGATCTACTGTCTCCACCCACACACTGTCCTCAGGGTATCTACTGTCTCCACCCACACACTGTCCTCAGGGGACCTACTGTCTCCTGTCTCCACCCACTGTCCTCAGAGGACCTACTGTCTCCAGACTCCACCCACTGTCCTCAGAGGACCTACTGTCTCCAGACTCCACCCACTGTCCTCAGGGGACCTACTGTACCCAGACTCCACCCACTGTCCTCAGATGACCTACTGTCTCCAGACTCCACCAACTGTCCTCAGGGGATCTACTGTCTCCAGACTCCACCCACTGTCCTCAGGGGATCTACTGTCTCCAGACTCCACACACGGTCCTCAGGGGATCTACTGTCTCCAGACTCCACACACTGTCCTCAGGGGATCTACTGTCTCCATCCACACACTGTCCTCAGGGGATCTACTGTCTCCATCCACACACTGTCCTCAGGGGATCTACTGTCTCCAGACTCCACAAACTGTCCTCAGAGGACCTACTGTCTCCACCCACACACTGTCCTAAGGGGATCTACTGTCTCCACCCACCCACTGTCCTCAGGGGATCTACTGTCTCCACCCACACACTGTCCTCAGGGGATCTACTGTCTCCACCCACCCACTGTCCTCAGGGGATATACTGTCTCCAGACTCCACCCACTGTCCTCAGGGTATCTACTGTCTCAACAAACACACTGTCCTCAGGGGATCTACTGTCTCCAGACTCCACACACTGTGCTCAGATGACCTACTGTCTCCACCCACACACTGTCCTCAGAGGATATACTGTCTCCACCCAACCACTGTCCTCAGGGGATCTACTGTCTCCAGACACCACCCACTGTCCTCAGAGGACCTACTGTCTCCAGGCTCCACCCACTGTCCTCAGGGGATCTACTGTCTCCAGACCACAAACTGTCCTCAGAGGACCTACTGTCTCCACCCACACACTGTCCTAAGGGGATCTACTGTCTCCACCCACCCACTGTCCTCAGGGGATCTACTGTCTCCACCCACACACTGTCCTCAGGGGATCTACTGTCTCCAACCACCCACTGTCCTCAGGGGATATACTGTCTCCAGACTCCACCCACTGTCCTCAGGGGATCTACTGTCTCAACCCACACACTGTCCTCAGGGGATCTACTGTCTCCACCCACACACTGTCCTCAGGGGATCTACTGTCTCCACCCACACACTGTCCTCAGAGGACCTACTGTCTCCAGACTCCACCCACTGTCCTCAGGGGATCTACTGTCTCCAGACTCCACACACTGTCCTCAGAGGACCTACTGTCTCCACTCACACACTGTCCTCAGGGGATCTACTGTCTCCACCCACCCACTGTCCTCAGGGGATCTACTGTCTCCAGACTCCACCCACAGTCCTCAGAGGACCTACTGTCTCCAGACTCCACCCACTGTCCTCAGGGGATCTACTGTCTCCAGACTCCACACACTCTCCTCAGAGGACCTACTGTCTCCACCCACCCACTGTCCTCAGGGGATCTACTGTCTCCACCCACACACTGTCCTCAGGGGATCTACTGTCTCCACCCACCCACTGTCCTCAGGGGATCTACTGTCTCCACCCACTGTCCTCAGGGGATCTACTGTCTCCACCCACCCACTGTCCTCAGGGGATCTATTGTCTCCTCCCACCCACTGTCCTCAGGGGACCTACTGTCTCCTGTCTCCACCCACTGTCCTCAGGGGATCTACTGTCTCCAGACTCCACCGACTGTCCTCAGGGGATCTACTGTCTCCAGACTCCACCCACTGTCCTCAGAGGACCTACTGTCTCCTGTCTCCACCCACTGTCCTCAGAGGACCCACTCTCTCCAGACTCCATCCACTGACCTCATGGGACCTACTGTCTCCAGACTTCACCCACTGTCCTCAGGGGACCTACTGTCTCCAGACTCCACCCACTGTCCTCAGGGGATCTACTGTCTCCAGACTCCACCCACTGTCCTCAGAGGACCTACTGTCTCCAGACTCCACCCACTGTCCTCAGAGGACCTAATGTCTCCAGACTCCACCCACTGTCCTGAGGGGATCTACTGTCTCCACCCACACACTGTCCTCAGGGTATCTACTGTCTCCACCCACACACTGTCCTCAGGGGACCTACTGTCTCCTGTCTCCACCCACTGTCCTCAGAGGACCTACTGTCTCCAGACTCCACCCACTGTCCTCAGAGGACCTACTGTCTCCAGACTCCACCCACTGTCCTCAGGGGACCTACTGTACCCAGACTCCACCCACTGTCCTCAGATGACCTACTGTCTCCAGACTCCACCAACTGTCCTCAGGGGATCTACTGTCTCCAGACTCCACCCACTGTCCTCAGGGGATCTACTGTCTCCAGACTCCACACACGGTCCTCAGGGGATCTACTGTCTCCAGACTCCACACACTGTCCTCAGGGGATCTACTGTCTCCATCCACACACTGTCCTCAGGGGATCTACTGTCTCCATCCACACACTGTCCTCAGGGGATCTACTGTCTCCAGACTCCACAAACTGTCCTCAGAGGACCTACTGTCTCCACCCACACACTGTCCTAAGGGGATCTACTGTCTCCACCCACCCACTGTCCTCAGGGGATCTACTGTCTCCACCCACACACTGTCCTCAGGGGATCTACTGTCTCCACCCACCCACTGTCCTCAGGGGATATACTGTCTCCAGACTCCACCCACTGTCCTCAGGGGATCTACTGTCTCCACCCACACACTGTCCTCAGGGGATCTACTGTCTCCACCCACACACTGTCCTCAGAGGATATACTGTCTCCACCCAACCACTGTCCTCAGGGGATCTACTGTCTCCAGACACCACCCACTGTCCTCAGAGGACCTACTGTCTCCAGGCTCCACCCACTGTCCTCAGGGGATCTACTGTCTCCAGACCACAAACTGTCCTCAGAGGACCTACTGTCTCCACCCACACACTGTCCTAAGGGGATCTACTGTCTCCACCCACCCACTGTCCTCAGGGGATCTACTGTCTCCACCCACACACTGTCCTCAGGGGATCTACTGTCTCCAACCACCCACTGTCCTCAGGGGATATACTGTCTCCAGACTCCACCCACTGTCCTCAGGGGATCTACTGTCTCAACCCACACACTGTCCTCAGGGGATCTACTGTCTCCACCCACACACTGTCCTCAGGGGATCTACTGTCTCCACCCACACACTGTCCTCAGAGGACCTACTGTCTCCAGACTCCACCCACTGTCCTCAGGGGATCTACTGTCTCCAGACTCCACACACTGTCCTCAGAGGACCTACTGTCTCCACTCACACACTGTCCTCAGGGGATCTACTGTCTCCACCCACCCACTGTCCTCAGGGGATCTACTGTCTCCAGACTCCACCCACAGTCCTCAGAGGACCTACTGTCTCCAGACTCCACCCACTGTCCTCAGGGGATCTACTGTCTCCAGACTCCACACACTCTCCTCAGAGGACCTACTGTCTCCACCCACCCACTGTCCTCAGGGGATCTACTGTCTCCACCCACACACTGTCCTCAGGGGATCTACTGTCTCCACCCACCCACTGTCCTCAGGGGATCTACTGTCTCCAGACTCCACCCACTGTCCTCAGAGGACCTACTGTCTCCAGACTCCACCCACTGTCCTCAGAGGACCTACTGTCTCCAGACTCCACCCACTGTCCTCAGGGGATCTACTGTCTCCACCCACACACTGTCCTCAGGGGATCTACTGTCTCCACCCACACACTGTCCTCAGGGGACCTACTGTCTCCTGTCTCCACCCACTGTCCTCAGAGGACCCACTCTCTCCAGACTCCATCCACTGACCTCATGGGACCTACTATCTCCAGACTTCACCCACTGTCCTCAGGGGACCTACTGTCTCCAGACTCCACCCACTGTCCTCAGGGGATCTACTGTCTCCACCCACCCACTGTCCTCAGGGGATCTACTGTCTCCAGACTCCACCCACTGTCCTCAGAGGACCTACTGTCTCCAGACTCCACCCACTGTCCTCAGAGGACCTACTGTCTCCAGACTCCACCCACTGTCCTCAGGGGATCTACTGTCTCCACCCACACACTGTCCTCAGGGGATCTACTGTCTCCACCCACACACTGTCCTCAGGGGACCTACTGTCTCCTGTCTCCACCCACTGTCCTCAGAGGACCCACTCTCTCCAGACTCCATCCACTGACCTCATGGGACCTACAATCTCCAGACTTCACCCACTGTCCTCAGGGGACCTACTGTCTCCAGACTCCACCCACTGTCCTCAGGGGATCTACTGTCTCCAGACTCCACCCACTGTCCTCAGAGGACCTACTGTCTCCAGACTCCACCCACTGTCCTCAGAGGACCTAATGTCTCCAGACTCCACCCACTGTCCTGAGGGGATCTACTGTCTCCACCCACCCACTGTCCTCAGGGGATCTACTGTCTCCACCCACACACTGTCCTCAGGGGATCTACTGTCTCCACCCACCCACTGTCCTCAGGGGATCTACTGTCTCCACCCACTGTCCTCAGGGGATCTACTGTCTCCAGACTCCACCCACAGTCCTCAGAGGACCTACTGTCTCCAGACTCCACCCACTGTCCTCAGGGGATCTACTGTCTCCAGACTCCACACACTCTCCTCAGAGGACCTACTGTCTCCACCCACCCACTGTCCTCAGGGGATCTACTGTCTCCACCCACACACTGTCCTCAGGGGATCTACTGTCTCCACCCACACACTGTCCTCAGGGGATCTACTGTCTCCACCCACTGTCCTCAGGGGATCTACTGTCTCCACCCACCCACTGTCCTCAGGGGATCTACTGTCTCCTCCCACCCACTGTCCTCAGGGGACCTACTGTCTCCTGTCTCCACCCACTGTCCTCAGGGGATCTACTGTCTCCAGACTCCACCGACTGTCCTCAGGGGATCTACTGTCTCCAGACTCCACCCACTGTCCTCAGAGGACCTACTGTCTCCTGTCTCCACCCACTGTCCTCAGAGGACCCACTCTCTCCAGACTCCATCCACTGACCTCATGGGACCTACTGTCTCCAGACTTCACCCACTGTCCTCAGGGGACCTACTGTCTCCAGACTCCACCCACTGTCCTCAGGGGATCTACTGTCTCCAGACTCCACCCACTGTCCTCAGAGGACCTACTGTCTCCAGACTCCACCCACTGTCCTCAGAGGACCTAATGTCTCCAGACTCCACCCACTGTCCTCAGGGGATCTACTGTCTCCAGACTCCACCCACTGTCCTCAGAGGACCTACTGTCTCCAGACTCCACCCACTGTCCTCAGAGGACCTAATGTCTCCAGACTCCACCCACTGTCCTGAGGGGATCTACTGTCTCCACCCACACACTGTCCTCAGGGTATCTACTGTCTCCACCCACACACTGTCCTCAGGGGACCTACTGTCTCCTGTCTCCACCCACTGTCCTCAGAGGACCTACTGTCTCCAGACTCCACCCACTGTCCTCAGAGGACCTACTGTCTCCAGACTCCACCCACTGTCCTCAGGGGACCTACTGTACCCAGACTCCACCCACTGTCCTCAGATGACCTACTGTCTCCAGACTCCACCAACTGTCCTCAGGGGATCTACTGTCTCCAGACTCCACCCACTGTCCTCAGGGGATCTACTGTCTCCAGACTCCACACACGGTCCTCAGGGGATCTACTGTCTCCAGACTCCACACACTGTCCTCAGGGGATCTACTGTCTCCATCCACACACTGTCCTCAGGGGATCTACTGTCTCCATCCACACACTGTCCTCAGGGGATCTACTGTCTCCAGACTCCACAAACTGTCCTCAGAGGACCTACTGTCTCCACCCACACACTGTCCTAAGGGGATCTACTGTCTCCACCCACCCACTGTCCTCAGGGGATCTACTGTCTCCACCCACACACTGTCCTCAGGGGATCTACTGTCTCCACCCACCCACTGTCCTCAGGGGATATACTGTCTCCAGACTCCACCCACTGTCCTCAGGGTATCTACTGTCTCAACAAACACACTGTCCTCAGGGGATCTACTGTCTCCACCCACACACTGTCCTCAGGGGATCTACTGTCTCCACCCACACACTGTCCTCAGAGGACCTACTGTCTCCAGACTCCACCCACTGTCCTCAGGGGATCTACTGTCTCCAGACTCCACACACTGTCCTCAGAGGACCTACTGTCTCCACCCACACACTGTCCTCAGGGGATCTACTGTCTCCACCCACCCACTGTCCTCAGGGGATCTACTGTCTCCAGACTCCACCCACTGTCCTCAGAGGACCTACTGTCTCCAGACTCCACCCACTGTCCTCAGGGGATCTACTGTCTCCAGACTCCACACACTCTCCTCAGAGGACCTACTGTCTCCACCCACCCACTGTCCTCAGGGGATCTACTGTCTCCACCCACACACTGTCCTCAGGGGATCTACTGTCTCCACCCACCCACTGTCCTCAGGGGATCTACTGTCTCCAGACTCCACCCACTGTCCTCAGAGGACCTACTGTCTCCAGACTCCACCCACTGTCCTCAGAGGACCTACTGTCTCCAGACTCCACCCACTGTCCTCAGGGGATCTACTGTCTCCACCCACACACTGTCCTCAGGGGATCTACTGTCTCCACCCACACACTGTCCTCAGGGGACCTACTGTCTCCAGACTCCACCCACTGTCCTCAGAGGACCTACTGTCTCCAGACTCCACCCACTGTCCTCAGAGGACCTAATGTCTCCAGACTCCACCCACTGTCCTGAGGGGATCTACTGTCTCCACCCACACACTGTCCTCAGGGTATCTACTGTCTCCACCCACACACTGTCCTCAGGGGACCTACTGTCTCCTGTCTCCACCCACTGTCCTCAGAGGACCTACTGTCTCCAGACTCCACCCACTGTCCTCAGAGGACCTACTGTCTCCAGACACCACCCACTGTCCTCAGGGGACCTACTGTACCCAGACTCCACCCACTGTCCTCAGATGACCTACTGTCTCCAGACTCCACCAACTGTCCTAAGGGGATCTACTGTCTCCAGACTCCACCCACTGTCCTCAGGGGATCTACTGTCTCCAGACTCCACACACGGTCCTCAGGGGATCTACTGTCTCCAGACTCCACACACTGTCCTCAGGGGATCTACTGTCTCCATCCACACACTGTCCTCAGGGGATCTACTGTCTCCATCCACACACTGTCCTCAGGGGATCTACTGTCTCCAGACTCCACAAACTGTCCTCAGAGGACCTACTGTCTCCACCCACACACTGTCCTAAGGGGATCTACTGTCTCCACCCACCCACTGTCCTCAGGGGATCTACTGTCTCCACCCACACACTGTCCTCAGGGGATCTACTGTCTCCACCCACCCACTGTCCTCAGGGGATATACTGTCTCCAGACTCCACCCACTGTCCTCAGGGTATCTACTGTCTCAACAAACACACTGTCCTCAGGGGATCTACTGTCTCCACCCACACACTGTCCTCAGGGGATCTACTGTCTCCACCCACACACTGTCCTCAGAGGACCTACTGTCTCCAGACTCCACCCACTGTCCTCACGGGATCTACTGTCTCCAGACTCCACACACTGTCCTCAGGGGATCTACTGTCTCCAGACTCCACCCACTGTCCTCAGAGGACCTACTGTCTCCAGACTCCACCCACTGTCCTCAGGGGATCTACTGTCTCCAGACTCCACACACTCTCCTCAGAGGACCTACTGTCTCCACCCACCCACTGTCCTCAGGGGATCTACTGTCTCCACCCACACACTGTCCTCAGGGGATCTACTGTCTCCACCCACCCACTGTCCTCAGGGGATCTACTGTCTCCACCCACTGTCCTCAGAGGACCTACTGTCTCCAGACTCCACCCACTGTCCTCAGAGGACCTACTGTCTCCAGACTCCACCCACTGTCCTCAGGGGACCTACTGTACCCAGACTCCACCCACTGTCCTCAGAGGACCTACTGTCTCCAGACTCCAACAACTGTCCTCAGGGGATCTACTGTCTCCAGACTCCACCCACTGTCCTCAGGGGATCTACTGTCTCCAGACTCCACACACGGTCCTCAGGGGATCTACTGTCTCCAGACTCCACACACTGTCCTCAGGGGATCTACTGTCTCCATCCACACACTGTCCTCAGGGGATCTACTGTCTCCATCCACACACTGTCCTCAGGGGATCTACTGTCTCCATCCACACACTGTCCTCAGGGGATCTACTGTCTCCAGACTCCACAAACTGTCCTCAGAGGACCTACTGTCTCCACCCACACACTGTCCTCAGGGGATCTACTGTCTCCACCCACACACTGTCCTAAGGGGATCTACTGTCTCCACCCACCCACTGTCCTCAGGGGATCTACTGTCTCCACCCACACACTGTCCTCAGGGGATCTACTGTCTCCACCCACCCACTGTCCTCAGGGGATATACTGTCTCCAGACTCCACCCACTGTCCTCAGGGTATCTACTGTCTCAACAAACACACTGTCCTCAGGGGATCTACTGTCTCCACCCACACACTGTCCTCAGGGGATCTACTGTCTCCACCCACACACTGTCCTCAGAGGACCTACTGTCTCCAGACTCCACCCACTGTCCTCAGGGGATCTACTGTCTCTAGACTCCACACACTGTCCTCAGAGGACCTACTGTCTCCACCCACACACTGTCCTCAGGGGATCTACTGTCTCCACCCACCCACTGTCCTCAGGGGATCTACTGTCTCCAGACTCCACCCACTGTCCTCAGAGGACCTACTGTCTCCAGACTCCACCCACTGTCCTCAGGGGATCTACTGTCTCCAGACTCCACACACTCTCCTCAGAGGACCTACTGTCTCCACCCACCCACTGTCCTCAGGGGATTTACTGTCTCCACCCACCCACTGTCCTCAGGGGATCTACTGTTTCCACCCACTGTCCTCAGGGGATCTACTGTCTCCACCCACCCACTGTCCTCAGGGGATCTACTGTCTCCTCCCACCCACTGTCCTCAGGGGACCTACTGTCTCCTGTCCCCACCCACTGTCCTCAGGGGATCTACTGTCTCCAGACTCCACCGACTGTCCTCAGGGGATCTACTGTCTCCAGACTCCACCCACTGTCCTCAGAGGACCTACTGTCTCCAGACTCCACCCACTGTCCTCAGAGGACCTACTGTCTCCAGACTCCACCCACTGTCCTCAGGGGATCTACTGTCTCCACCCACACACTGTCCTCAGGGGATCTACTGTCTCCACCCACACACTGTCCTCAGGGGACCTACTGTCTCCTGTCTCCACCCACTGTCCTCAGAGGACCCACTCTCTCCAGACTCCATCCACTGACCTCATGGGACCTACTGTCTCCAGACTTCACCCACTGTCCTCAGGGGACCTACTGTCTCCAGACTCCACCCACTGTCCTCAGAGGACCTACTGTCTCCAGACTCCACCCACTGTCCTCAGGGGATCTACTGTCTCCAGACTCCACACACTCTCCTCAGAGGACCTACTGTCTCCACCCACCCACTGTCCTCGGGGGATTTACTGTCTCCACCCACACACTGTCCTCAGGGGATCTACTGTCTCCACCCACCCACTGTCCTCAGGGGATCTACTGTTTCCACCCACTGTCCTCAGGGGATCTACTGTCTCCACCCACCCACTGTCCTCAGGGGATCTACTGTCTCCTCCCACCCACTGTCCTCAGGGGACCTACTGTCTCCTGTCCCCGCCCACTGTCCTCAGGGGATCTACTGTCTCCAGACTCCACCGACTGTCCTCAGGGGATCTACTGTCTCCAGACTCCACCCACTGTCCTCAGAGGACCTATTGTCTCCAGACTCCACCCACTGTCCTCAGAGGACCTACTGTCTCCAGACTCCACCCACTGTCCTCAGGGGATCTACTGTCTCCACCCACACACTGTCCTCAGGGGATCTACTGTCTCCACCCACACACTGTCCTCAGGGGACCTACTGTCTCCTGTCTCCACCCACTGTCCTCAGAGGACCCACTCTCTCCAGACTCCATCCACTGACCTCATGGGACCTACTGTCTCCAGACTTCACCCACTGTCCTCAGGGGACCTACTGTCTCCAGACTCCACCCACTGTCCTCAGAGGACCTAATGTCTCCAGACTCCACCCACTGTCCTGAGGGGATCTACTGTCTCCACCCACACACTGTCCTCAGGGTATCTACTGTCTCCACCCACACACTGTCCTCAGGGGACCTACTGTCTCCTGTCTCCACCCACTGTCCTCAGAGGACCTACTGTCTCCAGACTCCACCCACTGTCCTCAGAGGACCTACTGTCTCCAGACTCCACCCACTGTCCTCAGGGGACCTACTGTACCCAGACTCCACCCACTGTCCTCAGAGGACCTACTGTCTCCAGACTCCACCAACTGTCCTCAGGGGATCTACTGTCTCCAGACTCCACCCACTGTCCTCATGGGATCTACTGTCTCCAGACTCCACCCACTGTCCTCAGAGGACCTACTGTCTCCAGACTCCACCCACTGTCCTCAGGAGATCTACTGTCTCCAGACTCCACACACGGTCCTCAGGGGATCTACTGTCTCCAGACTCCACACACTGTCCTCAGGGGATCTACTGTCTCCATCCACACACTGTCCTCAGGGGATCTACTGTCTCCATCCACACACTGTCCTCAGGGGATCTACTGTCTCCACCCACACACTGTCCTCAGGGGATCTACTGTCTCCACCCACACACTGTCCTCAGGGGATCTACTGTCTCCACCCACCCACTGTCCTCAGGGGATCTACTGTCTCCACCCACTGTCCTCAGGGGATCTACTGTCTCCACCCACCAACTGTCCTCAGGGGATCTACTGTCTCCTCCCACCCACTGTCCTCAGGGGACCTACTGTCTCCTGTCTCCACCCACTGTCCTCAGGGGATCTACTGTCTCCAGACTCCACCGAATGTCCTCAGGGGATCTACTGTCTCCAGACTCCACCCACAAACTGTCCTCAGAGGACCTACTGTCTCCAGACTCCACCCACTGTCCTCAGAGGACCTACTGTCTCCAGACTCCACCCACTGTCCTCAGGGGATCTACTGTCTCCACCCACACACTGTCCTCAGGGGACCTAATGTCTCCTGTCTCCACCCACTGTCCTCAGAGGACCCACTGTCTCCAGACTCCACCCACTGACCTCATGGGACCTACTGTCTCCAGACTACACCCACTGTCCTCAGGGGACCTACTGTCTCCAGACTCCACCCACTGTCCTCAGGGGATCTACTGTCTCCAGACTCCACCCACTGTCCTCAGAGGACATACTGTCTCCAGACTCCACCCACTGTCCTCAGAGGACGTAATGTCTCCAGACTCCACCCACTGTCCTGAGGGGATCTACTGTCTCCACCCACACACTGTCCTCAGGGGATCTACTGTCTCCACGCACACACTGTCCTCAGGGGACCTACTGTCTCCTGTCTCCACCCACTGTCCTCAGAGGACCTACTGTCTCCAGACTCCACCCACTGTCCTCAGGGGACCCACTGTCTCCAGACTCCACCCACTGACCTCATGGGACCTACTGTCTCCAGACTCCACCCACTGTCCTCAGGGGACCTACTGTCTCCAGACTCCACCCACTGTCCTCAGGGGATCTACTGTCTCCAGACTCCACCCACTGTCCTCAGAGGATCTACTGTCTCCAGACTCCACCCACTGTCCTCAGAGGACCTACTGTCTCCAGACTCCACCCACTGTCCTGAGGGGATCTACTGTCTCCACCCACACACTGTCCTCAGTGGATCTACTGTCTCCACCCACACACTGTCCTCAGGGGATCTACTGTCTCCACCCACCCACTGTCCTCAGGGGATCTACTGTCTCCACCCACTGTCCTCAGGGGATCTACTGTCTCCACCCACCAACTGTCCTCAGGGGATCTACTGTCTCCTCCCACCCACTGTCCTCAGGGGACCTACTGTCTCCTGTCTCCACCCACTGTCCTCAGGGGATCTACTGTCTCCAGACTCCACCGACTGTCCTCAGGGGATCTACTGTCTCCAGACTCCACCCACAAACTGTCCTCAGAGGACCTACTGTCTCCAGACTCCACCCACTGTCCTCAGAGGACCTACTGTCTCCAGACTCCACCCACTGTCCTCAGGGGATCTACTGTCTCCACCCACACACTGTCCTAAGGGGACCTAATGTCTCCTGTCTCCACCCACTGTCCTCAGAGGACCCACTGTCTCCAGACTCCACCCACTGACCTCATGGGACCTACTGTCTCCAGACTACACCCACTGTCCTCAGGGGATCTACTGTCTCCATCCACACACTGTCCTCAGGGGATCTACTGTCTCCATCCACACACTGTCCTCAGGGGATCTACTGTCTCCACCCACACACTGTCCTCAGGGGATCTACTGTCTCCACCCACACACTGTCCTCAGGGGATCTACTGTCTCCACCCACCCACTGTCCTCAGGGGATCTACTGTCTCCACCCACTGTCCTCAGGGGATCTACTGTCTCCACCCACCAACTGTCCTCAGGGGATCTACTGTCTCCTCCCACCCACTGTCCTCAGGGGACCTACTGTCTCCTGTCTCCACCCACTGTCCTCAGGGGATATACTGTCTCCAGACTCCACCGACTGTCCTCAGGGGATCTACTGTCTCCAGACTCCACCCACAAACTGTCCTCAGAGGACCTACTGTCTCCAGACTCCACCCACTGTCCTCAGAGGACCTACTGTCTCCAGACTCCACCCACTGTCCTCAGGGGATCTACTGTCTCCACCCACACACTGTCCTCAGGGGACCTAATGTCTCCTGTCTCCACCCACTGTCCTCAGAGGACCCACTGTCTCCAGACTCCACCCACTGACCTCATGGGACCTACTGTCTCCAGACTACACCCACTGTCCTCAGGGGACCTACTGTCTCCAGACTCCACCCACTGTCCTCAGGGGATCTACTGTCTCCAGACTCCACCCACTGTCCTCAGAGGACATACTGTCTCCAGACTCCACCCACTGTCCTCAGAGGACGTAATGTCTCCAGACTCCACCCACTGTCCTGAGGGGATCTACTGTCTCCACCCACACACTGTCCTCAGGGGATCTACTGTCTCCACGCACACACTGTCCTCAGGGGACCTACTGTCTCCTGTCTCCACCCACTGTCCTCAGAGGACCTACTGTCTCCAGACTCCACCCACTGTCTTCAGGGGACCCACTGTCTCCAGACTCCACCCACTGACCTCATGGGACCTACTGTCTCCAGACTCCACCCACTGTCCTCAGGGGACCTACTGTCTCCAGACTCCACCCACTGTCCTCAGGGGATCTACTGTCTCCAGACTCCACCCACTGTCCTCAGAGGATCTACTGTCTCCAGACTCCACCCACTGTCCTCAGAGGACCTACTGTCTCCAGACTCCACCCACAGTCCTGAGGGGATCTACTGTCTCCACCCACACACTGTCCTCAGTGGATCTACTGTCTCCACCCACACACTGTCCTCAGGGGATCTACTGTCTCCACCCAACCACTGTCCTCAGGGGATCTACTGTCTCCACCCACTGTCCTCAGGGGATCTACTGTCTCCACCCACCAACTGTCCTCAGGGGATCTACTGTCTCCTCCCACCCACTGTCCTCAGGGGATCTACTGTCTCCAGACTCCACCGACTGTCCTCAGGGGATCTACTGTCTCCAGACTCCACCCACAAACTGTCCTCAGAGGACCTACTGTCTCCAGACTCCACCCACTGTCCTCAGAGGACCTACTGTCTCCAGACTCCACCCACTGTCCTCAGGGGATCTACTGTCTCCACCCACACACTGTCCTCAGGGGACCTAATGTCTCCTGTCTCCACCCACTGTCCTCAGAGGACCCACTGTCTCCAGACTCCACCCACTGACCTCATGGGACCTACTGTCTCCAGACTACACCCACTCTCCTCAGGGGACCTACTGTCTCCAGACTCCACCCACTGTCCTCAGGGGATCTACTGTCTCCAGACTCCACCCACTGTCCTCAGAGGACCTACTGTCTCCAGACTCCACCCACTGTCCTCAGAGGACGTAATGTCTCCAGACTCCACCCACTGTCCTGAGGGGATCTACTGTCTCCACCCACACACTGTCCTCAGGGGATCTACTGTCTCCACGCACACACTGTCCTCAGGGGACCTACTGTCTCCAGACTCCACCAACTATCCTCAGGGGATCTACTGTCTCCAGACTCCACCCACTGTCCTCAGGGGATCTACTGTCTCCAGACTCCTCACACTGTCCTCAGGGGATCTACTGTCTCCAGACTCCACACACTGTCCTCAGGGGATCTACTGTCTCCATCCACACACTGTTCTCATGGGATCTACTGTCTCCAGACTCCACCCACTGTCCTCAGGGGATCTACTGTCTCCAGACTCCACCCACTGTCCTCATGGGATCTACTGTCTCCAGACTCCACCCACTGTCCTCAGAGGACCTACTGTCTCCAGACTAAACCCACTGTCCTCAGGGGATCTACTGTCTCCAGACTCCACCCACTGTCCTCAAGGGATCCACTGTCTCCATCCACCCACTGTCCTCAGGGGATCTACTGTCTCCATCCATACACTGTCCTCAGGGGATCTACTGTCTCCATCCACACACTGTCCTCAGGGGATCTACTGTCTCCACCCACACACTGTCCTCAGGGGATCTACTGTCTCCACCCACACACTGTCCTCAGGGGATCTACTGTCTCCAGACTCCACACACTGTCCTCAGGGGACCTACTGTCTCCAGACTCCACCCACTGTCCTCAGGGGACCTACTGTCTCCAGACTCCACCCACTGTCCTCAGGGGACCTACTGTCTCCAGACTCCACCCACTGTCCTCAGAGGACCTACTGTCTCCAGACTCCACCAACTATCCTCAGGGGATCTACTGTCTCCAGACTCCACCCACTGTCCTCAGGGGATCAACTGTCTCCAGACTCCACACACGGTCCTCAGGGGATCTACTGTCTCCAGACTGTACACACTGTCCTCAGGGGATCTACTGTCTCCATCCACACACTGTCCTCAGGGGATCTACTGTCTCCATCCACACACTGTCCTCAGGGGATCTACTGTCTCCATCCACACACTGTCCTCAGGGGATCTACTGTCTCCATCCACACACTGTCCTCAGGTGATCTACTGTCTCCATCCACACACTGTCCTCAGGGGATCTACTGTCTCCATCCACACACTGTCCTCAGGGGATCTACTGTCTCCATCCACACACTGTCCTCAGGGGTCTACTGTCTCCAGACTCCACACACTGTCCTCAGGGGATCTACTGTCTCCAGACTCCACACACTGTCCTCAGGGGATCTACTGTCTCCAGACTCCACACACTGTCCTCAGGGGATCTACTGTCTCCATCCACACACTGTCCTCAGGGGATCTACTGTCTCCAGACTCCACACACTGTCCTCAGAGGATCTACTGTCTCCAGACTCCACCCACTGTCCTCAGGGGATCTACTGTCTCCAGACTCCACCCACTGTCCTCAGGGGATCTACAGTCTCCAGACTCCACCCACTGTCCTCAGGGGATCTACTGTCTCCAGACTCCACCCACTGTCCTCAGGGGATCTACTGTCTCCAGACTCCACCCACTGTCCTCAGGGGATCTACTGTCTCCAGACTCCACCCACTGTCCTCAGGGGATCTACTGTCTCCAGACTCCACCCACTGTCCTCAGGGGATCTACTGTCTCCAGACTCCACCCACTGTCCTCAGAGGACCTACTGTCTCCAGACTCCACCCACTGTCATCAGGGGATCTACTGTCTCCAGACTCTACCCACTGTCCTCAAGGGATCCACTGTCTCCATCCACCCACTGTCCTCAGGGGATCTACTGTCTCCATCCACACACTGTCCTCAGGGCATCTACTGTCTCCATCCACACACTGTCCTCAGGGGATCTACTGTCTCCAGACTCCACCCACTGTCCTCAGGGGATCTACAACCTCAAACACACAAAAGTAAGTCAAAGCCGCAGCAAACTTTGATGAACATTAGGGGTGTGTGTGTGTTTGTGTGTTTGAGGTTGTGTGTGTGTGTGTGTGTGTGTGTTTGAGGTTGTGTGTGTGTGTGTGTGTGTGTGTGTGTGTTTGAGGTTGTGTGTGTGTGTGTGTGTGTGTGTGTGTGTGTTTGAGGTTGTGTGTGTATGTGTGTGTGTGTGTTTGTGTTTGAGGTTGTGTGTGTGTGTGTGTGTGTGTGTTTGAGGTTGCGCTGCGTCGGTTGGTTACCAGTGCGACCGTGTTCCCTGCGGCGCCACTCAGAGGGCATGCTGGGTAAACATGGAAATCCGTTGGGCAAGAGCAGCCGGTAATGACACCACAGAGGCTCACACACACACACACACACACACACACACACACACACACACACACACACACACACACACACACACACACACACACACACACACACACACACACACACACACACACACACACACACACACTCGTACAGTCATCAGGGAGGGAGGTGTTTTTGTTTTTATTAGCCGATGGTACAACCCTAATTACAACCAACACGTCTTTCCAACCTCTCTCTCTCTATTCCCCAGCTCGCGCATAACGTTCGGAGAACCTTAATTACAACCAACACGTCCTTCCAACCTCTCTCTCTATTCCCCAGCTAGCGCATGACGTTCTGAGAACCCTAATTACAACCAACACGTCCTTCCAACCTCTCTCTCTCTATTCCCCAGCTAGCGCATAACGTTCGGAGAACCTTAATTACAAACAACACGTCCTTCCAACCTCTCTCTCTATTCCCCAGCTAGCGCATGACGTTCTGAGAACCCTAATTACAACCAACACGTCCTTCCAACCTCTCTCTCTCTTTTCCCCAGCTAGCGCATAACATTCTGAGAACCTTAATTACAACCAACACGTCCTTCCAACCTCTCTCTCTATTCCCCAGCTAGCGCATGACGTTCTGAGAACCTTAATTACAACCAACACGTCCTTCCAACCTCTCTCTCTCTTTTCCCCAGTTAGCGCATAACATTCTGAGAACCTTAATTACAACCAACACGTCCTTCCAACCTCTCTCTCTATTCCCCAGCTAGCGCATGACGTTCTGAGAACCCTAATTACAACCAACACGTCCTTCCAACCTCTCTCTCTCTATTCCCCAGCTAGCGCATAACGTTCGGAGAACCTTAATTACAAACAACACGTCCTTCCAACCTCTCTCTCTATTCCCCAGCTAGCGCATGACGTTCTGAGAACCCTAATTACAACCAACACGTCCTTCCAACCTCTCTCTCTCTATTCCCCAGCTAGCGCATAACGTTCGGAGAACCTTAATTACAACAAACACGTCTTTCCAACCTCTCTCTCTCTATTCCCCAGCTAGCGCATAACGTTCTGAGAACCTTATGTTTCTCAGGGCTTGGTGAGATCTAGGTTGTTGTACGGTTATTTTGCATACAATCTTCCGAAAAAAATTCTGGGAATGTTATAGGATTGTTGCAGGAATAATGTAAGATTGTTGTAGGAATGTTGCAGGAATGTTGTAGGATTGTTGTAGGATTGTTGTAGGATTGTTGCAGGAATGTTGCAGGAACGTTGCAGGATAAAATAACGTTATTTTCTTGGTACTTCGTTACTTTAACAGAACGTTTTCTAAAAGTTCAAACATGGTTACATTTCATTACATGGTTGGTAATGTTTTAGGAATGTTCTCTGATCTTTTGTTCACTCGTTCTCTATACCTCATCTCTCTGTCTCTCTTAGTTCTGTGTGTTGTCAGTCACTCTATAATGAGTTGTAGAGACCTCATCTCTCTGTCTCTCTTAGTTCTGTTTGTTGTCAGTCACTCTATACTGAGTTGTAGAGACCTCATCTCTCTGTCTCTCTTAGTTCTGTGTGTTGTCAGTCACTCTATAATGAGTTGTAGAGACCTCATCTCTCTGTCTCTCTTTGTTCTGTGTCTGTGTGTTGTCAGTCACTCTATAATGAGTTGTAGAGACCTCATCTCTCTATCTCTCTTAGTTCTGTGTCTGTGTGTTGTCAGTCACTCTATAATGAGTTGTAGAGACCCCATTTCTCTGTCTCTCTTAGTTCTGTGTCTGTGTGTTGTCAGTCACTCTATACTGAGTTGTAGAGACCTCATCTCTCTGTCTCTCTTAGTTCTGTGTCTGTGTGTTGTCAGTCACTCTATAATGAGTTGTAGAGACCTCATCTCTCTGTCTCTCTTAGTTCTGTGTCTGTGTGTTGTCAGTCACTCTATAATGAGTTGTAGAGACCTCATCTCTCTGTCTCAGTTCTGTGTCTGTGTGTTGTCAGTCACTCTATAATGAGTTGTAGAGACCTCATCTCTCTGTCTCTCTTAGTTCTGTGTGTTGTCGCCACTCTATAATGAGTTGTGGAGACCTCATCTCTCTGTCTCTCTTAGTTCTGTGTCTGTGTGTTGTCAGTCACTCTATAATGAGTTGTAGAGACCTCATCTCTCTGTCTCTCTTAGTTCTGTTTGTTGTCAGTCACTCTATAATGAGTTGTGGAGACCTCATCTCTCTGTCTCTCTTAGTTCTGTGTGTTGTCGCCACTCTATAATGAGTTGTAGAGACCTCATCTCTCTGTCTCTCTTAGTTCTGTGTCTGTGTGTTGTCAGTCACTCTATAATGAGTTGTAGAGACCTCATCTCTCTGTCTCTCTTAGTTCTGTGTGTTGTCGCCACTCTATAATGAGTTGTAGAGACCTCATCTCTCTGTCTCTCTTAGTTCTGTGTCTGTGTGTTGTCAGTCACTCTATAATGAGTTGTAGAGACCTCATCTCTGTGTCTCTCTTAGTTCTGTTTGTTGTCAGTCACTCTATAATGAGTTGTGGAGACCTCACCTCTCTGTCTCTCTTAGTTCTGTGTGTTGTCGCCACTCTATAATGAGTTGTAGAGACCTCATCTCTCTGTCTCTCTTAGTTCTGTGTCTGTGTGTTGTCAGTCACTCTATACTGAGTTGTAGAGACCTCATCTCTCTGTCTCTCTTAGTTCTGTGTCTGTGTGTTGTCAGTCACTCTATACTGAGTTGTAGAGACCTCATCTCTCTGTCTCTCTTAGTTCTGTGTGTTGTCAGCCACTCTATAACGAGTTGTAGAGACCTCATCTCTCTGTCTCTCTTAGTTCTGTGTCTGTGTGTTGTCAGTCACTCTATACTGAGTTGTAGAGACCTCATCTCTCTGTCTCTCTTAGTTCTGTGTCTGTGTGTTGTCAGTCACTCTATACTGAGTTGTAGAGACCTCATCTCTCTGTCTCTCTTAGTTCTGTGTGTTGTCAGCCACTCTATAATGAGTTGTAGAGACCTCATCTCTCTGTCTCTCTCAGTTCTGTGTCTGTGTGTTGTCAGTCACTCTATACTGAGTTGTAGAGACCTCATCTCTCTGTCTCTCTTAGTTCTGTGTGTTGTCAGCCACTCTATAATGAGTTGTAGAGACCTCATCTCTCTGTCTCTCTTAGTTCTGTGTCTGTGTGTTGTCAGTCACTCTATACTGAGTTGTAGAGACCTCATCTCTCTGTCTCTCTTAGTTCTGTGTCTGTGTGTTGTCACTCTATACTGAGTTGTAGAGAGCTGTCCTTGACATGGCACCCTATTCCCTATGTAGTACACTACAGTCCTATGTAGTGCACTAGTTTTGGCCAGAGTCCTATGTGGGAATAGGGTCCTACGTCAGTGTTTCATTCAGACTAAAATTGGAGCATAGAGCAATGATCCCATCACTGACACACACACACACACACACACACACACACACACACACACACACACACACACACACACACACACACACACACACACACCGTCTAATTAACCCCAAGAACAGAGTTCAGCTCGCAGGGAGTGTGTCAGCGTGTGTGTGTGTGTTTTACTAACTGTTGAGGTCAGGGTTTCTCTGTCCTCATTTAGGAGAAATTAAATGTACTTCCTGAGTCTCCCATATCCCTGGAGCCAGGGGTCTGTGCACGTGCAACGTGCTTCCTGAGTCTCCATATCCCTTGATACAGGGGTCTGTGCACGTGGTTGCCGTGGTTGCGTGTGTGTGTGTTTTAGTCTTGTGTACAGGACGTCACGCTGCTGCTACTGTTTATTATCTCAGCTCACTGGTCACCATAGCAGCACCCACTCGTAGCACGCGCTGCACAGGTATATTTCACTAGTCATCCCCAAAGCCAATTCCTCCTTCATCCGCCTTTCCTTCCAGTTCTCTGTTGCCAATGACTGGAACCATTAGTGTGGTAGTAATAGATTAACCTTTAGTGATGGTAGAGATGGATTAACCCTTAGTGTGGTAGAGATGGATTAACCCTTAGTGATGGTAGAGATGGATTAACCCTTAGTGATGGTAGAGATGGATTAACCCTTAGTGTGGTAGAGAGGGATTAACCCTGATTGATGGTAGAGATGGTAGAGATGGATAAACCCTTAGTGATGGTAGAGATGGATTAACCCTTAGTGTGGTAGAGATGGATTAACCCTTAGTGAAGGTAGAGATGGTAGAGATGGATTAACCCTTAGTGTGGTAGAGATGGATTAACCCTTAGTGTGGTAGAGATTGATTAACCCTTAGTGTGGTAGAGATGGGATAACCCTTAGTGATGGTAGAGATGGATTAACCCTTAGTGATGGTAGAGATGGATTAACCCTTAGTGATGGTAGAGGTGGATTAACCCTTAGTGTGGTAGAGATGGATTAACCCTTAGTGTTGGTAGAGATGTATTAACCCTTAGTGTGGTAGAGATGGATTAACCCTTAGTGATGGTAGAGATGGATTAACCCTTAGTGATGGTAGAGATGGATTAACCCTTAGTGATGGTAGAGATGGATTAACCCTTAGTGATGGTAGAGATGGTAGAGATGGATTAACCCTTAGTGTGGTAGAGATGGATTAACCCTTAGTGTGGTAGAGATGGATTAACCCTTAGTGATGGTAGAGATGGATTAACCCTTAGTGTGGTAGAGATGGATTAACCCTTAGTGTGGTAGAGAGGGATTAACCCTGATTGATGGTAGAGATGGTAGAGATGGATAAACCCTTAGTGATGGTAGAGATGGATTAACCCTTAGTGTGGTAGCGATGGATTAACCCTTAGTGATGGTAGAGATGGTAGAGATGGATTAACCCTTAGTGTGGTAGAGATGGATTAACCCTTACTGTGGTAGAGATGGATTAACCCTTAGTGTGGTAGAGATGGATTAACCCTTAGTGATGGTAGAGATGGTAGAGATGGATTAACCCTTAGTGTGGTAGTGATGGTAGAGATGGATTAAACGTTAGTGATGGTAGAGATGGATTAACCCTTAGTGTGGTAGTGATGGCAGAGATGGATTAAACCTTAGTGTGGTAGAGATGGATTAACCCTTAGTGATGTTAGAGATGGATTAACCCTTAGTGATGGTAGAGATGGTAGAGATGGATTAACCCTTAGTGATGGTAGAGATGGATTAAACATTAGTGATGGTAGAGATAGATTAACCCTTAGTGATGGTAGAGATGGATTAACCCTTAGTGTGATAGAGATGGATTAACCCTTAGTGTGGTAGAGATGGATTAACCCTTACTGTGGTAGAGATGGATTAACCCTTAGTGTGGTAGAGATGGATTAACCCTTAGTGATGGTAGAGATGGTAGAGATGGATTAACCCTTAGTGTGGTAGTGATGGTAGAGATGGATTAAACGTTAGTGATGGTAGAGATGGATTAACCCTTAGTGTGGTAGTGATGGCAGAGATGGATTAAACCTTAGTGTGGTAGAGATGGATTAACCCTTAGTGATGGTAGAGATGGATTAACCCTTAGTGATGGTAGAGATAGATTAACCCTTAGTGATGGTAGAGATGGATTAACCCTTAGTGTGGTAGAGATGGATTAACCCTTAGTGATGGTAGAGATGGATTAACCCTTAGTGTTGGTAGAGATGGATTAACCCTTAGTGGTGGTAGAGATGGATTAACCCTTAGTTTGGTAGAGATGGATTAACCCTTAGTGATGGTAGAGATGGATTAACCCTTAGTGTGGTAGAGATGGATTAACCCTTAGTGATGGTAGAGATGGTAGAGATGGATTAACCCTTAGTGTGGTAGAGATGGATTAACCCTTAGTGTGGTAGAGATGGATTAACCCTTAGTGTGGTAGAGATTAATTAACCCTTAGTGTGGTAGAGATTGATTAACCCTTAGTGATGGTAGAGATGGTAGAGATGGATTAACCCTTAGTGTGGTAGAGATGGATTAACCCTTGGTGATGGTAGAGATGGATTAACCCTTAGTGTGGTAGTGATGGTAGAGATGGATTAACCCTTAGTGATGGTAGAGATGGATTAACCCTTAGTGATGGTAGAGATGGATTAACCCTTAGTGTGGTAGAGATGGATTAACCCTTAGTGATGGTAGAGATGGTAGAGATGGATTAACCCTTAGTGTGGTAGAGATGGATTAACCCTTAGTGTGGTAGAGATGGATTAACCCTTAGTGATGGTAGAGATGGTAGAGATGGATTAACCCTTAGTGTGGTAGTGATGGTAGAGATGGATTAAACGTTAGTGATGGTAGAGATGGATTAACCCTTAGTGTGGTAGTGATGGCAGAGATGGATTAAACCTTAGTGTGGTAGAGATGGATTAACCCTTAGTGATGGTAGAGATGGATTAACCCTTAGTGATGGTAGAGATAGATTAACCCTTAGTGATGGTAGAGATGGATTAACCCTTAGTGTGGTAGAGATGGATTAACCCTTAGTGGTGGTAGAGATGGATTAACCCTTAGTTTGGTAGAGATGGATTAACCCTTAGTGATGGTAGAGATGGATTAACCCTTAGTGTGGTAGAGATGGATTAACCCTTAGTGATGGTAGAGATGGTAGAGATGGATTAACCCTTAGTGTGGTAGAGATGGATTAACCCTTAGTGTGGTAGAGATGGATTAACCCTTAGTGTGGTAGAGATTAATTAACCCTTAGTGTGGTAGAGATTGATTAACCCTTAGTGATGGTAGAGATGGTAGAGATGGATTAACCCTTAGTGTGGTAGAGATGGATTAACCCTTGGTGATGGTAGAGATGGATTAACCCTTAGTGTGGTAGTGATGGTAGAGATGGATTAACCCTTAGTGATGGTAGAGATGGATTAACCCTTAGTGATGGTAGAGATGGATTAACCCTTAGTGTGGTAGAGATGGATTAACCCTTAGTGATGGTAGAGATGGTAGAGATGGATTAACCCTTAGTGTGGTAGAGATGGATTAACCCTTAGTGTGGTAGAGATGGATTAACCCTTAGTGATGGTAGAGATGGTAGAGATGGATTAACCCTTAGTGTGGTAGTGATGGTAGAGATGGATTAAACGTTAGTGATGGTAGAGATGGATTAACCCTTAGTGTGGTAGTGATGGCAGAGATGGATTAAACCTTAGTGTGGTAGAGATGGATTAACCCTTAGTGATGGTAGAGATGGATTAACCCTTAGTGATGGTAGAGATAGATTAACCCTTAGTGATGGTAGAGATGGATTAACCCTTAGTGTGGTAGAGATGGATTAACCCTTAGTGGTGGTAGAGATGGATTAACCCTTAGTTTGGTAGAGATGGATTAACCCTTAGTGATGGTAGAGATGGATTAACCCTTAGTGTGGTAGAGATGGATTAACCCTTAGTGATGGTAGAGATGGTAGAGATGGATTAACCCTTAGTGTGGTAGAGATGGATTAACCCTTAGTGTGGTAGAGATGGATTAACCCTTAGTGTGGTAGAGATTAATTAACCCTTAGTGTGGTAGAGATTGATTAACCCTTAGTGATGGTAGAGATGGTAGAGATGGATTAACCCTTAGTGTGGTAGAGATGGATTAACCCTTGGTGATGGTAGAGATGGATTAACCCTTAGTGTGGTAGTGATGGTAGAGATGGATTAACCCTTAGTGATGGTAGAGATGGATTAACCCTTAGTGATGGTAGAGATGGATTAACCCTTAGTGTGGTAGAGATGGATTAACCCTTAGTGATGGTAGAGATGGTAGAGATGGATTAACCCTTAGTGATGGTAGAGATGGTAGAGATGGATTAACCCTTAGTGTGGTAGAGAAGGATTAACCCTTAGTGATGGTAGAGATGGTAGAGATGGATTAACCCTTAGTGTGGTAGAGATGGTAGAGATGGATTAACCCTTAGTGATGGTAGAGATGGATTAACCCTTAGTGTGGTAGAGATGGATTAACCCTTAGTGTGGTAGAGATGGATTAACCCTTAGTGATGGTAGAGATGGATTAACCCTTAGTGATGGTAGAGATAGATTAACCCTTATTGTGGTAGAGATAGATTAACCCTTAGTGATGGTAGAGATGGAATAACCCTTAGTGATGGTATATATAGATTAACCCTTAGTGATGGTAGAGATAGATTAACCCTTAGTGATGGTAGAGATAGAGATAGATAGATAGACTCTGGGGCCTTTCAGAACAGGTGTTTATATATATTGAGATCATGTGACAGACCCTCATGCCCCCCTAACTACATGTCTCAGCTCACCCCACAACACACCCTCATGTCTCCCCAACTACATGTCTCAGCTCACCCCACAACACACCCTCATGTCTCCCCAACTACATGTCTCAGTTCACCCCACAACACACCCTCATGTCCTCCTAACTACATGTCTCAGCTCACCCCACAACACACCCTCATGTCTCCCCAACTACATGTCTCAGCTCACCCCACAACACACCCTCATGTCTCCCCAACTACATGTCTCAGTTCACCCCACAACACACCCTCATGCCCCCCTAACTACATGTCTCAGCTCACCCCACAACACACCCTCATGCCCCCCTAACTACATGTCTCAGCTCACCCCACAACACACCCTCATGCCCCCCTAACTACATGTCTCAGTTCACCCCAAAACACACCCTCATGTCCCCCTAACTACATGTCTCAGCTCACCCCACAACACACCCTCATGTCCCCCTAACTACATGTCTCAGCTCACCCCACAACACACCCTCATGTCCCCCTAACTACATGTCTCAGCTCACCCCACAACACACCCTCATGTCTCCATAACTACATGTCTCAGCTCACCCCACAACACACCCTCATGTCCTCCTAACTACATGTCTCAGCTCACCCCACAACACACCCTCATGTCCCCCTAACTACATGTCTCAGCTCACCCCACAACACACCCTCATGTCCCCCTAACTACATGTCTCAGCTCACCCCACAACACACCCTCATGTCCCCCTAACTACATGTCTCAGCTCAACCCACAACACACCCTCATGTCTCCCCAACTACATGTCTCAGCTCACCCCAAAACACACCCTCATGTCTCCCTGACTACATGTCTCAGCTCACCCCACATACACCCTCATGTCTCCCCAACTACATGTCTCAGCTCACCCCACAACACACCCTCATGTCTCCCTAACTATATGTCTCAGTTCACCCCACAACACACCCTCATGTCCCCTAACTACATGTCTCAGCTCACCCCACAACACACCCTCATGTCTCCCTAACTACATGTCTCAGCCTGCTGTACAGTTCACCCCACAACACACCCTCATGTCCCCTAACTACATGTCTCAGCCTGCTGTACAGCTCATTAAATATCATAGCTGATTCTACTGCATGGTCCAGTCGGTGTATTAATAACCTTCCCCTGAGAGAGAGAGACGTAGAGGGTTGAGGGAGAGAGAGAGAGAGAGAGAGAGAGAGAGAGAGAGAGAGAGAGAGAGAGAGAGAGAAAGAGAGAGAGAGACACAGAGGGGGGAGAGAGTGAGTGAGAGAGAGACAGAGAGGGGGAGAGAGAGTGATTGAGAGAGAGAGACAGAAAGGGGGAGAGAGAGTGAGTGAGACAGAGAGGGGGAGAGAGAGTGAGTGAGAGAGACAGAGAGGGGAGAGAGAGTGAGTGAGAGAGAGACAGATAGGGGAAGAGAGAGTGATTGAGAGAGAGGGGGAGAGAGAGTGAGTGAGAGAGAGACAGAGAGGGGGAGAGAGAGTGAGTGAGAGAGAGACAGAGAGGGGGAGAGAGAGTGAGTGAGAGAGAGACAGAGAGGGGAGAGAGAGTGAGTGAGAGAGAGACAGAGAGGGGGAGAGAGAGTGATTGAGAGAGAGACAGAGAGAGGGAGAGAGAGTGAGTGAGACAGAGAGGGGGAGAGAGAGTGAGTGAGAGAGACAGAGAGGGGAGAGAGAGTGAGTGAGAGAGAGACAGATAGGGGGAGAGAGAGTGATTGAGAGAGAGGGGGAGAGAGAGTGAGTGAGAGAGAGACAGAGAGGGGAGAGAGAGTGAGTGAGAGAGAGACAGAGAGGGGAGAGAGAGTGAGTGAGAGAGAGACAGAGAGGGGGAGAGAGAGTGAGTGAGACAGAGAGGGGGAGAGAGAGTGAGTCAGAGAGAGACAGAGAGGGGGAGAGAGAGTGAGTGAGACAGAGAGGGGGAGAGAGAGTGAGTGAGAGAGACAGAGAGGGGAGAGAGAGTGAGTGAGAGAGAGACAGATAGGGGGAGAGAGAGTGATTGAGAGAGAGGGGGAGAGAGAGTGAGTGAGAGAGAGACAGAGAGGGGGAGAGAGAGTGAGTGAGAGAGAGACAGAGAGGGGGAGAGAGAGTGAGTGAGAGACAGAGAGGGGGAGAGAGAGTGAGTGAGAGAGAGACAGAGAGGGGAGAGAGAGTGAGTGAGAGAGAGACAGAGAGGGGGAGAGAGAGTGATTGAGAGAGAGACAGAGAGAGGGAGAGAGAGTGAGTGAGACAGAGAGGGGGAGAGAGAGTGAGTGAGAGAGAGACAGAGAGGGGGAGAGAGAGTGAGTGAGAGAGAGACAGAGAGGGGGAGAGAGAGTGAGTGAGTGAGAGACAGAGAGGTGGAGAGAGAGTGAGTGAGAGACAAAGAGAGAGGGGGAGAGAGTGAGTGAGAGAGACAGAAAGAGAGAGGGGGAGAGAGTGAGTGAGAGAGAGACAGAGAGGGGGAGAGAGAGTGAGTGAGAGAGACAGAGAGGGGGAGAGAGTGATTGAGAGAGAGAGACAGAGAGGGGGAGAGAGAGTGATTGAGAGAGAGACAGAGAGGGGGAGA
>NW_023493663.1:1617500-1630000 GCF_013265735.2 Oncorhynchus mykiss
TCAGGGGAACATTTTCTGTAGCCTAGGGTCAGGGGAACATTTTCAGTAGCCTAGGGTCAGGGGAACATTTTCAGTAGCCTAGGGTCAGGGGAACATTTTCAGTAGCCTAGGGTCAGGGGAACATTTTCAGTAGCCTAGGGTCAGGGGAACATTTTCAGTAGCCTAGGGTCCGGGAACATTTTCAATAGCCTAGGGTCAGGGGAACATTTTCAGTAGCCTAGGGTCTGGGAACATTTTCAGTAGCCTAGGGTCTGGGAACATTTTCAGTAGCCTAGGGTCTGGGAACATTTTCAGTAGCCTAGGGTCAGGGGAACATTTTCAGTAGCCTAGGGTCAGGGGAACATTTTCAGTAGACAAGGGTCAGGGGAACATTTTCAGGAGCCGAGGGTCAGGGGAACATTTTCAGTAGCCTAGGGTCAGGGGAACATTTTCAGTAGCCTAGGGTCAAGGGAACATTTTCAGTAGCCTAGGGTCCGGGGAACATTTTCAGTAGCCTAGGGTCAGGGGAACATTTTCAGTAGCCTAGGGTCAAGGGAACATTTTCAGTAGACTAGGGTCAGGGGAACATTTTCAGGAGCCTAGGGTCAGGGGAACATTTTCTGTAGCCTAGGGTCAGGGGAACATTTTCAGTAGCCGAGGGTCAGGGGAACATTTTCTGTAGCCTAGGGTCAGGGGAACATTTTCAGTAGCCGAGGGTCAGGGGAACATTTTCTGTAGCCTAGGGTCAGGGGAACATTTTCAGTAGCCTAGGGTCAGGGGAACATTTTCTGTAGCCTAGGGTCAGGGGAACATTTTCAGTAGCCTAGGGTCAGGGGAACATTTTCAGTAGCCTAGGGTCAGGGGAACATTTTCAGTAGCCTAGGGTCCGGGAACATTTTCAATAGCCTAGGGTCAGGGGAACATTTTCAGTAGCCTAGGGTCTGGGAACATTTTCAGTAGCCTAGGGTCTGGGAACATTTTCAGTAGCCTAGGGTCTGGGAACATTTTCAGTAGCCTAGGGTCAGGGGAACATTTTCAGTAGCCTAGGGTCAGGGGAACATTTTCAGTAGACTAGGGTCAGGGGAACATTTTCAGGAGCCGAGGGTCAGGGGAACATTTTCAGTAGCCTAGGGTCAGGGGAACATTTTCAGTAGCCTAGGGTCAAGGGAACATTTTCAGTAGCCTAGGGTCCGGGGAACATTTTCAGTAGCCTAGGGTCAGGGGAACATTTTCAGTAGCCTAGGGTCAAGGGAACATTTTCAGTAGACTAGGGTCAGGGGAACATTTTCAGGAGCCGAGGGTCAGGGGAACATTTTCTGTAGCCTAGGGTCAGGGGAACATTTTCAGTAGCCGAGGGTCAGGGGAACATTTTCTGTAGCCTAGGGTCAGGGGAACATTTTCAGTAGCCTAGGGTCAGGGGAACATTTTCTGTAGCCTAGGGTCAGGGGAACATTTTCAGTAGCCTAGGGTCAGGGGAACATTTTCAGTAGCCTAGGGTCAGGGGAACATTTTCAGTAGCCTAGGGTCCGGGAACATTTTCAATAGCCTAGGGTCAGGGGAACATTTTCAGTAGCCTAGGGTCTGGGAACATTTTCAGTAGCCTAGGGTCTGGGAACATTTTCAGTAGCCTAGGGTCTGGGAACATTTTCAGTAGCCTAGGGTCAGGGGAACATTTTCAGTAGCCTAGGGTCAGGGGAACATTTTCAGTAGACTAGGGTCAGGGGAACATTTTCAGGAGCCGAGGGTCAGGGGAACATTTTCTGTAGCCTAGGGTCAGGGGAACATTTTCAGTAGCCGAGGGTCAGGGGAACATTTTCTGTAGCCTAGGGTCAGGGGAACATTTTCAGTAGCCTAGGGTCAGGGGAACATTTTCTGTAGCCTAGGGTCAGGGGAACATTTTCAGTAGCCTAGGGTCAGGGGAACATTTTCAGTAGCCTAGGGTCAGGGGAACATTTTCAGTAGCCTAGGGTCCGGGAACATTTTCAATAGCCTAGGGTCAGGGGAACATTTTCAGTAGCCTAGGGTCTGGGAACATTTTCAGTAGCCTAGGGTCTGGGAACATTTTCAGTAGCCTAGGGTCTGGGAACATTTTCAGTAGCCTAGGGTCAGGGGAACATTTTCAGTAGACTAGGGACCGGGGAACATTTTCAGTAGCCTAGGGTCCGGGGAACATTTTCAGTAGACTAGGGTCAGGGGAACATTTTCTGTAGCCTAGGGTCAGGGGAACATTTTCAGTAGCCTAGGGTCTGGGAACATTTCAGTAGCCTAGGGTCAAGGGAACATTTTCAGTAGCCTAGGGTCAAGGGAACATTTTCAGTAGCCTAGGGTCAGGGGAACATTTTCAGTAGCCTAGGGTTAAGGGAACATTTTCAGTAGCCTAGGGTCAAGGGAACATTTTCAGTAGCCGAGGGTCTGGGAACATTTTCAGTAGCCGAGTGTCTGGGAACATTTTCAGGAGCCGAGGGTCTGGGAACATTTTCAGGAGCCGAGGGTCTGGGAACATTTTCGGTAGCCGAGTGTCTGGGAAGATTTTCAGGAGCCGAGTGTCTGGGAACATTTTCAGGAGCCGAGGGTCTGGGAACATTTTCAGTAGCCGAGGGTCTGGGAACATTTTCAGTAGCCTAGGGTCAGGGGAACATTTTCAGTAGCCTTGGGTCAGGAGAACATTTTCAGTAGCCTAGGGTCAGGGGAAAATTTTCAGTAGCCTAGGGTCAGGAGAACATTTTCAGTAGCCTAGGGTCAGGGGAACATTTTCAGTAGCCTAGGGTCAGGGGAACATTTTCAGTAGCCTAGGGTCAGGGGAACATTTTCAGGAGCCGAGGGTCTGGGAACATTTTCAGGTGCCGAGGGTCTGGGAACATTTTCAGTAGCCGAGGGTCCAGGGAAATGTTATCCCTGGCAACTTTTAATCGTTTTTAAATTGCAAAAAAGTAAAAATTATTTTTCATACCACGATACCACACAGACACACACACACACACACACACACACACACACACACACACACACACACACACGTTACCACACACATGCTGGGGCCAGAGTGATGGTGTTTGGTCAGTAGTGTTGAAGATCTAACCTCAGGCTGCCTCATGGATCCATCCCCATTGTTCCATCCTCATGGTTCCATCATCATGGTTCCACCCTCATGGTTCCATCATCATGGTTCCACCCTCATGGTTCCATTCCCATGGTTCCATTCTCATGGTTCCATTCCCATGTTCCACCCTCATGGTTCCATTCTCATGGTTCCATTCTCATGGTTCCACCCTCATGGTTCCATTCCCATGGTTCCACCCTCATGGTTCCATTCTCATGGTTCCATTCCCATGGTTCCACCCTCATGGTTCCATTATCATGGTTCCATCCTCATGGTTCCATTCTTATGGTTCCATTCCCATGGTTCCACCCTCATGGTTCCATTCTCATGGTTCCATTCCCATGGTTCCATTCTCATGGTTCTACCCTCATGGTTCCATTCCCATGGTTCCATTCTCATGGTTCCATTCCCATGGTTCCACCCTCATGGTTCCATTCTCATGGTTCCATTCCCATGGTTCCATTCTCATGGTTCCATTCCCATGTTCCACCCTCATGGTTCCATTCTCATGGTTCCATTCTCATGGTTCCATCCTCATGTTAAGGAGACTGTGGAAAAGGCAATAGAGATGGTTCTGTGGTAAGGAGGGGCCAGTACTGTTGTTGTTGTTGTTGTTGTTGTTGTTGGGAGGGGGGATAGACAACAACATGACCACCGTGCGGAGGAGGAGCTTAGCAATAAATACATCAATAAATAAAACAAAGCATCATCAATAATTTAATAAGTTAAAGGGGCTCGTCTGTACAGTGTGTCAACAGGGTGTGTGTGTGTGTGTGTGTGTGTGTGTGTGTGTGTGTTCTGCCAGTGACAGTATAACTAATCCTCAGCAACCACAGAGCCGTCAGACAGAGAGCAGACAGACAGAGAGAAGCATTAAGCCTAATTTACAACTTCCTCTTCAAATCCAACGTCCTCTCCAGTCCGTGTCCTCATCGCTAACTGACTGGACACATTCTGTTCTAATGGACCTAGAGGATGGTGTAGACTGGCTGACTGACTGGCTGACTGACTGACTGACTGACTGGCTGACTGACTGGCTGACTGACTGGCTGACTGGCTGACTGACTGACTGGCTGACTGACTGGCTGACTGGCTGACTGACTGGCTGACTGACTGGCTGACTGACTGGCTGACTGGCTGACTGGCTGACTGGCTGACTGACTGACTGGCTGACTGACTGGCTGACTGACTGGCTGACTGGCTGACTGACTGGCTGACTGGCTGACTGGCTGACTGACTGGCTGACTGACTGGCTGACTGACTGGCTGACTGACTGGCTGACTGACTGACTGGCTGACTGGCTGACTGGCTGCCTGACTGAGTGACTGAGTGAGTGACTGAGTGACTGAGTGACTGAGTGAGTGAGTGACTGAGTGAGTGACTGACTGAGTGAGTGACTGACTGAGTGAGTGACTGAGTGAGTGAGTGACTGAGTGAGTGAGTGAGTGAGTGACTGAGTGAGTGACTGAGTGAGTGACTGAGTGAGTGACTGAGTGAGTGACTGAGTGATCATATCAACATCAACATGAATATTAAAGGTAATCTGTGATGCATCAACGTGGCTGAAACTAGCAGGGGGGGTCTGGACATCAGCTGTTGTACATTCATGGTGGGGGGGGGGGGGGGGGGGGGAGTGCTGTCCTGCCATGCCCCACCTGGCTGGGGTCAGAGGTCATGGCAGGGTCAGGTAATCGTCTACAACAGGACACACTTTCCCTTTTCCACCCAGGGGTTGTTCTTCATGAGCTCAGGGTTCAGGAAGGGGTCCTCAGGTACCCCGTCCTCGATCCACTTCACCATGCTGAGGAGAGACAGATGTACTGTTAACACACATGCACATCTCCAGGGAGAGAGAGAGAGAGAGAGAGCGAGGGAGAGAGAGAAACAGAGAGAGAGAGAAACAGAGAGAGAGATAAACAGAGAGAGAGAGAGAGAGAAACAGAGAGAGAGAAGAGAGAGAGAGAGAAACAGAGCGAGAGAGAGAGAGCGAGAGAGAGAGAGACAGAGAGAGAGACAGAGAGAGAGAGAGAGAGAGAGAAACAGAGAGAGAAACAGAGAGAGAGAGAGACAGAGAGAGAAACAGAGAGAGAAACAGAGAGAGAGACAGAGAGAGAAACAGAGAGAGAGAGAAACAGAGAGAGAGAGAAACAGAGAGAGAGAGAAACAGAGAGATCTCATCTCATTATAATGACCAGTCAGTTGTGTTGTCCATCTCATTATAATGACCAGTCAGTTGTGTTATCCATCTCATTATAATGACCAGTCAGTTGTGTTATCCACCTCATTATAATGACCAGTCAGTTGTGTTATCCATCTCATTATAATGACAAGTCAGTTGTGTTGTCCATCTCATTATAATGACCAGTCAGTTGTGTTATCCACCTCATTATAATGACCAGTCAGTTGTGTTATCCATCTCATTATAATGACCAGTCAGTTGTGTTATCCACCTCATTATAATGACCAGTCAGTTGTGTTATCCATCTCATTATAATGACAAGTCAGTTGTGTTATCCATCTCATTGTAATGCCATGTACCAGTCAGTTGTGTTATCCATCTCATTATAATGAGCAGTCTGTTGTGTAGCTGTTAGAGGTAGAGGTGTGTATCAGTCTGTTGTGTAGCTGGTAGAGGTGTGTATCAGTCTGTTGTGTAGCTGGTAGAGGTAGAGGTGTGTATCAGTCTGTTGTGTAGCTGGTAGAGGTAGAGGTGTGTATCAGTCTGTTGTGTAGCTGGTAGAGGTGTGTATCAGTCTGTTGTGTAGCTGGTAGAGGTGTGTATCAGTCTGTTGTGTAGCTGGTAGAGGTAGAGGTGTGTATCAGTCTGTTGTGTAGCTGGTAGAGGTGTGTATCAGTCTGTTGTGTAGCTGGTAGAGGTAGAGGTGTGTATCAGTCTGTTGTGTAGCTGGTAGAGGTAGAGGTGTGTATCAGTCTGTTGTGTGGCTGGTAGAGGTGTGTATCAGTCTGTTGTGTAGCTGGTAGAGGTAGAGGTGTGTATCAGTCTGTTGTGTAGCTGGTAGAGGTAGAGGTGTGTATCAGTCTGTTGTGTAGCTGGTAGAGGTGTGTATCAGTATGTTGTGTAGCTGGTAGAGGTGTGTATCAGTCTGTTGTGTAGCTGGTAGAGGTAGAGGTATGTATCAGTCTGTTGTGTAGCTGGTAGAGGTAGAGGTGTGTATCAGTCTGTTGTGTAGCTGGTAGAGGTAGAGGTGTGTATCAGTCTGCTGTGTAGCTGGTAGAGGTAGAGGTGTGTATCAGTCTGTTGTGTAGCTGGTAGAGGTGTGTATCAGTCTGTTGTGTAGCTGGTAGAGGTGTGTATCAGTCTGTTGTGTAGCTGGTAGAGGTAGAGGTGTGTATCAGTCTGTTGTGTAGCTGGTAGTGGTAGAGGTGTGTATCAGTCTGTTGTGTAGCTGGTAGAGGTAGAGGTGTGTATCAGTCTGTTGTGTAGCTGGTAGAGGTAGAGGTGTGTATCAGTCTGTTGTGTAGCTGGTAGAGGTGTGTGTCAGTCTGTTGTGTAGCTGGTAGAGGTAGAGGTGTGTATCAGTCTGTTGTGTAGCTGGTAGAGGTAGAGGTGTGTATCAGTCTGTTGTGTAGCTGGTAGAGGTGTGTGTCAGTCTGTTGTGTAGCTGGTAGAGGTAGAGGTGTGTATCAGTCTGTTGTGTAGCTGGTAGAGGTAGAGGTGTGTATCAGTCTGTTGTGTAGCTGGTAGAGGTGTGTATCAGTCTGTTGTGTAGCTGGTAGAGGTAGAGGTGTGTATCAGTCTGTTGTGTAGCTGGTAGAGGTGTGTATCAGTCTGTTGTGTAGCTGGTAGAGGTGTGTATCAGTCTGTAGTGTAGCTGGTAGAGGTAGAGGTGTGTATCAGTCTGTTGTGTAGCTGGTAGAGGTGTGTATCAGTCTGTTGTGTAGCTGGTAGAGGTAGAGGTGTGTATCAGTCTGTTGTGTAGCTGGTAGAGGTGTGTATCAGTCTGTTGTGTAGCTGGTAGAGGTGTGTATCAGTCTGTTGTGTAGCTGGTAGAGGTAGAGGTATGTATCAGTCTGTTGTGTAGCTGGTAGAGGTAGAGGTGTGTATCAGTCTGTTGTGTAGCTGGTAGAGGTGTGTATCAGTCTGTTGTGTAGCTGGTAGAGGTGTGTATCAGTCTGTTGTGTAGCTGGTAGAGGTAGAGGTGTGTATCAGTCTGTTGTGTAGCTGGTAGTGGTAGAGGTGTGTATCAGTCTGTTGTGTAGCTGGTAGAGGTAGAGGTGTGTATCAGTCTGTTGTGTAGCTGGTAGAGGTAGAGGTGTGTATCAGTCTGTTGTGTAGCTGGTAGAGATGTGTATCAGTGTGTTGTGTAGCTGGTAGAGGTAGAGGTGTGTATCAGTCTGTTGTGTAGCTGGTAGAGGTAGAGGTGTGTATCAGTCTGTTGTGTAGCTGGTAGAGGTGTGTATCAGTCTTTTGTTTAGCTGGTAGAGGTAGAGGTGTGTATCAGTCTGTTGTGTAGCTGGTAGAGGTGTGTATCAGTCTGTTGTGTAGCTGGTAGAGGTAAAGGTGTGTATCAGTCTGTTGTGTAGCTGGTAGAGGTAGAGGTGTGTATCAGTCTGTTGTGCAGCTGGTAGAGGTGTGTATCAGTCTGTTGTGTAGCTGGTAGAGGTAGAGGTGTGTATCAGTCTGTTGTGTAGTTGGTAGAGGTGTGTATCAGTCTGTTGTGTAGCTGGTAGAGGTAGAGGTGTGTATCAGTCTGTTGTGTAGCTGGTAGAGGTAGAGGTGTGTATCATTCTGTTGTGTAGCTGGTAGAGGTGTGTATCAGTGTGTTGTGTAGCTGGTAGAGGTAGAGGTGTGTATCAGTCTGTTGTGTAGCTGGTAGAGGTAGAGGTGTGTATCAGTCTGTTGTGTAGCTGGTAGAGGTGTGTATCAGTCTGTTGTGTAGCTGGTAGAGGTAGAGGTGTGTATCAGTCTGTTGTGTAGCTGGTAGAGGTGTGTATCAGTCTGTTGTGTAGCTGGTAGAGGTGTGTATCAGTCTGTTGTGTAGCTGGTAGAGGTAAAGGTGTGTATCAGTCTGTTGTGTGGCTGGTAGAGGTAGAGATGTGTATCAGTCTGTTGTGCAGCTGGTATAGGTGTGTATCAGTCTGTTGTGTAGCTGGTAGAGGTAGAGGTGTGTATCAGTCTGTTGTGTAGCTGGTAGAGGTGTGTATCAGTCTGTTGTGTAGCTGGTAGAGGTAGAGGTGTGTATCAGTCTGTTGTGTAGCTGGTAGAGGTAGAGGTGTGTATCAGTCTGCTGTGTAGCTGGTAGAGGTAGAGGTGTGTATCAGTCTGTTGTGTAGCTGGTAGAGGTGTGTATCAGTCTGTTGTGTAGCTGGTAGAGGTGTGTATCAGTCTGTTGTGTAGCTGGTAGAGGTAGAGGTGTGTATCAGTCTGTTGTGTAGCTGGTAGTGGTAGAGGTGTGTATCAGTCTGTTGTGTAGCTGGTAGAGGTAGAGGTGTGTATCAGTCTGTTGTGTAGCTGGTAGAGGTAGAGGTGTGTATCAGTCTGTTGTGTAGCTGGTAGAGGTGTGTGTCAGTCTGTTGTGTAGCTGGTAGAGGTAGAGGTGTGTATCAGTCTGTTGTGTAGCTGGTAGAGGTAGAGGTGTGTATCAGTCTGTTGTGTAGCTGGTAGAGGTGTGTATCAGTCTGTTGTGTAGCTGGTAGAGGTAGAGGTGTGTATCAGTCTGTTGTGTAGCTGGTAGAGGTGTGTATCAGTCTGTTGTGTAGCTGGTAGAGGTGTGTATCAGTCTGTAGTGTAGCTGGTAGAGGTAGAGGTGTGTATCAGTCTGTTGTGTAGCTGGTAGAGGTGTGTATCAGTCTGTTGTGTAGCTGGTAGAGGTAGAGGTGTGTATCAGTCTGTTGTGTAGCTGGTAGAGGTGTGTATCAGTCTGTTGTGTAGCTGGTAGAGGTGTGTATCAGTCTGTTGTGTAGCTGGTAGAGGTAGAGGTATGTATCAGTCTGTTGTGTAGCTGGTAGAGGTAGAGGTGTGTATCAGTCTGTTGTGTAGCTGGTAGAGGTGTGTATCAGTCTGTTGTGTAGCTGGTAGAGGTGTGTATCAGTCTGTTGTGTAGCTGGTAGAGGTAGAGGTGTGTATCAGTCTGTTGTGTAGCTGGTAGTGGTAGAGGTGTGTATCAGTCTGTTGTGTAGCTGGTAGAGGTAGAGGTGTGTATCAGTCTGTTGTGTAGCTGGTAGAGGTAGAGGTGTGTATCAGTCTGTTGTGTAGCTGGTAGAGATGTGTATCAGTGTGTTGTGTAGCTGGTAGAGGTAGAGGTGTGTATCAGTCTGTTGTGTAGCTGGTAGAGGTAGAGGTGTGTATCAGTCTGTTGTGTAGCTGGTAGAGGTGTGTATCAGTCTGTTGTGTAGCTGGTAGAGGTAGAGGTGTGTATCAGTCTGTTGTGTAGCTGGTAGAGGTGTGTATCAGTCTGTTGTGTAGCTGGTAGAGGTGTGTATCAGTCTGTTGTGTAGCTGGTAGAGGTAAAGGTGTGTATCAGTCTGTTGTGTAGCTGGTAGAGGTAGAGGTGTGTATCAGTCTGTTGTGCAGCTGGTAGAGGTGTGTATCAGTCTGTTGTGTAGCTGGTAGAGGTAGAGGTGTGTATCAGTCTGTTGTGTAGCTGGTAGAGGTGTGTATCAGTCTGTTGTGTAGCTGGTAGAGGTAGAGGTGTGTATCAGTCTGTTGTGTAGCTGGTAGAGGTAGAGGTGTGTATCATTCTGTTGTGTAGCTGGTAGAGGTGTGTATCAGTGTGTTGTGTAGCTGGTAGAGGTAGAGGTGTGTATCAGTCTGTTGTGTAGCTGGTAGAGGTAGAGGTGTGTATCAGTCTGTTGTGTAGCTGGTAGAGGTGTGTATCAGTCTGTTGTGTAGCTGGTAGAGGTAGAGGTGTGTATCAGTCTGTTGTGTAGCTGGTAGAGGTGTGTATCAGTCTGTTGTGTAGCTGGTAGAGGTGTGTATCAGTCTGTTGTGTAGCTGGTAGAGGTAAAGGTGTGTATCAGTCTGTTGTGTGGCTGGTAGAGGTAGAGATGTGTATCAGTCTGTTGTGCAGCTGGTATAGGTGTGTATCAGTCTGTTGTGTAGCTGGTAGAGGTAGAGGTGTGTATCAGTCTGTTGTGTAGCTGGTAGAGGTGTGTATCAGTCTGTTGTGTAGCTGGTAGAGGTAGAGGTGTGTATCAGTCTGTTGTGTAGCTGTTAGAGGTAGAGGTGTGTATCAGTCTGTTGTGTAGCTGGTAGAGGTGTGTATCAGTCTGTTGTGTAGCTGGTAGAGGTGTGTTTCAGTCTGTTGTGTAGCTGGTAGAGGTGTGTATCAGTCTGTTGTGTAGCTGGTAGAGGTGTGTATCAGTATGTTGTGTAGCTGGTAGAGGTGTGTATCAGTATGTTGTGGAGCTGGTAGAGGTAGAGGTGTGTATCAGTCTGTTGTGTAGCTGGTAGAGGTAGAGGTGTGTATCAGTCTGTTGTGTAGCTGGTAGAGGTGTGTATCAGTCTGTTGTGTAGCTGGTAGAGGTGTGTATCAGTCTGTTGTGTAGCTGGTAGAGGTGTGTATCAGTATGTTGTGGAGCTGGTAGAGGTAGAGGTGTGTATCAGTCTGTTGTGTAGCTGGTAGAGGTAGAGGTGTGTATCAGTCTGTTGTGTAGCTGGTAGAGGTGTGTATCAGTCTGTTGTGTAGCTGGTAGAGGTGTGTATCAGTCTGTTGTGTAGCTGGTAGAGGAGTGTATCAGTCTGTTGTGTAGCTGGTAGAGGTGTGTATCAGTCTGTTGTGTAGCTGGTAGAGGTAGAGGTGTGTATCAGTCTGTTGTGTAGCTGGTAGAGGTGTGTATCAGTCTGTTGTGTAGCTTGTAGAGGTAGAGGTGTGTATCAGTATGTTGTGTAGCTGGTAGAGGTGTGTATCAGTCTGTTGTGTAGCTGGTAGAGGTAGAGGTGTGTATCAGTCTGTTGTGTAGCTGGTAGAGGTGTGTATCAGTCTGTTGTGTAGCTGGTAGAGGTAGAGGTGTGTATCAGTCTGTTGTGCAGCTGGTAGAGGTGTGTATCAGTCTGTTGTGTAGCTGGTAGAGGTAGAGGTGTGTATCAGTATGTTGTGTAGCTGGTAGAGGTGTGTATCAGTCTGTTGTGTAGCTGGTAGAGGTAGAGGTGTGTATCAGTCTGTTGTGTAGCTGGTAGAGGTGTGTATCAGTCTGTTGTGTAGCTGGTAGAGGTAGAGGTGTGTATCAGTCTGTTGTGTAGCTGGTAGAGGTGTGTATCAGTCTGTTGTGTAGCTGGTAGAGGAGTGTATCAGTCTGTTGTGTAGCTGGTAGAGGTGTGTATCAGTCTGTTGTGTAGCTGGTAGAGGTAGAGGTGTGTATCAGTCTGTTGTGTAGCTGGTAGAGGTAGAGGTGTGTATCAGTATGTTGTGTAGCTGGTAGAGGTGTGTATCAGTCTGTTGTGTAGCTGGTAGAGGTGTGTATCAGTCTGTTGTGTAGCTGGTAGAGGTGTGTATCAGCCTGTTGTGTAGCTGGTAGAGGTAGAGGTGTGTGTTTCTCAGCTGATGCTGTTCTCTCAGTTCACTAACACATAATGGTGACTGTCTACACTACAATACACTGTCCACGGGGACTGGTGAGACGAGCCACACACACACACACACACACACACACACACACACACACACACACACACACACACACACACACACACGTCTCTCATTCTCACTCACACAGTGTTCATCTGTGTTGTCCTTAAATGGCCTTAGGAGTGGAGGCTTCCTCACTTCAGACACTGTGTGTGTGTGTGTGTGTGTGTGTGTGTGTGTGTGTGTGTGTGTGTGTGTGTGTGTGTGTGTGTGTGTGTGTGTGGTGGAGGGGTCCCTGTGGTCCAGTTATAATGGATTAGATTGGCCGGGGAATACCAGACTTCAGCTCTAACAACACCTCTATGTAGCCTCTCCCCTCGATCTCACCTCCTCTCCTCTCCTCTCCTCTCCTCTCCTCTCCTCTCCTCTCGATCCTACCTCTCTCCTCTCCTCTCCTCTCCTCTCTCCTCGATCTCACCTCCTCTCCCCTCCTCTCCCCTTGATCTCTCCCCTTCCTTCCTCTCCTCTCTACCTCCCTCACCTCTATAGCACCTCTCTACCCTCCCTCCCCCATATCACCTCCCATAAACCTGTCCCAGTGGACAACAAGATGAGACAGGAGGCATGGAGTGAGAGGAGAGGAATGTTGGTCCTCTGGGACTGTTAAAGTGTTTAATAGAGTTGGGGTTGAATAGGAGATGACTGTTATTAATATAATGTTGTTACTAGGGCTGTGTTATTAATATAATGTTGTTACTAGGGCTGTGTTATTAATAGAATGTTGTTACTAAGGCTGTGTTATTAATAGAATGTTGTTACTAAGGCTGTGTTATTAATAGAATGTTGTTACCAGGGCTGTGTTATTAATAGAATGTTGTTACTAGGGCTGTGTT
>NW_023493663.1:1635000-1637500 GCF_013265735.2 Oncorhynchus mykiss
ACAGCTGTGTCTGGAAACTCTGAAGACCCAGAATATTTTATACAGTGTTATACGTTTACTTGTCCCCGACTCAAGTTAATAGTTGATACAATATGTCAAGTTCGTTGCAGACAGGCCATATGAAGCCAATGTGATTTACTTGAATATTTAATTTTTTATCGGGATATTTTCTACCTGCAGGTTGCAATGTTTTTATTTGTTGGCTTTATGTAGACTATTTTTTTCACCATAGTTGGCAATAGAAGTTACTTTTTTTAGATTAGTATAATTTTAATTTAGATTTGGATATCATTTTGATTTTCCACATTACAATATATTTTGACATATGAAGACGTTATTATAAATGAAATTAAACTTTTCCACAGAAATGTGTGAAAACCATAACTGGCATGTAGATGGGTAGAAACGGTAAGGTCATTCAACGTGAGAAAAGTTGCCGACTGCTAACCTCTTACCGGCAACTTCAGGAGAGTAATGGCAGAATCTGCTGACGCCAGCAGGAGTGGGAGGAGAATAATCGGGTCAGGTTAAGGTTGTTTTTCTTTCTTCTGGTTATCTAGATCTCTGGCTCCCTCTTGAGTCATTTGTGTCTTATTTCAGCGAACATTAAGTTTAAAGTATCAGAGAAGCTCAATGCATGTAGTTGACTTTTTTTTAACACATAGGGTGTGTCTATAAATGGAAAAATACACATTTTAAAAAATGTCAACCAATCGACTGGACAAAAGAACAGAACACTTTCGGTCGACCAAGATTTTTTAAAATCGTAGTAGTGTAGTAGTGTAGTTGTAGTAGTGGTAGTAGTAGTAGTGTAGTAGTAGTAGCAGTGTAGTAGTGTAGTAGTAGTAGTGTAGTAGTAGTAGCAGTGTAGTAGTGTAGTAGTAGTAGTGTAGTAGTAGTAGCAGTGTAGTGTAGTAGTAGTGTTGTTGTAGTAGTGTAGTAGTAGCAGTGTAGTAGTGTATTGGTGTAGCAGTGTAGTAGTAGTGTAGTAGTAGTAGTAGCAGTGAAGTGTAGTGTAGTGTAGTAGTAGCAGTGTAGTAGTGTATTAGTGTAGCAGTGTAGTAGTAGTGGTGTAGTAGTAGTAGTGTAGCAGTGTAGTAGTAGTAGTAGTAGTAGTGGAGTGGTGTAGTAGTAATAGTAGTAGTAGTGTGGTGGTAGTGTAGTAGTATAGTAGTGTAGTAGTGTAGTAGTGTAGTGGTGTATTAGTTTTGTAGTAGTAGCAGTAGTAGTAGTAGTAGTGTAGTAGTAGTGTAGTAGTAGAGTAGTAGTAGTAGTAGTAGTAGTGTAGTAGTGTAGTGGTGTAGTAGTAGTGTAGTAGTAGTGTAGTAGTAGTTGACTTACTCAGTGACTGTCTTGGATGACTTCTCTCTCTTGAAAGCCAGTTGGTATTTCAGACTCTCCACTTCCTTCTTCATCTGGGGCAGATCCATCTCATCCATGACTGCTGATTGGCTGGGGGAGGTTACCCTGGCAACCTGGGGGTAGTAAGTAAGTAAGTCAAGTTAGTATTCTGAACCAGAACGGCTCATAGAAGCAAATAAAATGTTATTGATCAACAGGCGCCGAATACAACAGGTGTAAACCTTACAGTGAAATACTTTCTTACGAGCCCCTAACCAACAATGAAGTTTAAAAAAATATATATATAATAAATACGAATAAGAATGAGAAATAAAAGTAACAAGTAATTAAAGAGCAACAGTAAAATAACAATTGTAGAGACTATATACAGGGGGGTACCGGTACAGAGTCGACGAACCGGGGGCACCGGTTCGTCGAGGTAATTGAGGTAATATGTAGATGTAGGTAGAGTTATTAAAGTGACTATGCATAGATGACAACAGAGAGTAGCAGTGGTGTAAAGAGGGGGAGGAGGGAGGACATGCAATGTGAATAGTCTGGGCGGCCATTTGATTAGATGTTCAGGAGTCTTATGGCTTGGGGGGTAGGAGCTGTTTAGAAGCCTCTTGGACCTGGACTTGGCGCTCCGGTACCGCTTGCCGTGCAAAACAGAAAACAGAAATAGAAAACAGTCTATGACTAGGGTGGCTGGAGTCCTTGACCATTTTTAGGGCGTTCCTCTGATACCACCTGGTGTAGAGGTCCTGGATGGCAGGCAGCTTGGCCCCAGTGATTTACTGGGCCGTATGCACTACCCTCTGTAGTGCCTTGCAGTCGAGGGGCCAAGCAGTTGCCATACCAGGCAGTGATGCAATCAGTCAGGATGCTCTCGATGGTGCAGCTGTAGAACCTTTAGAGGATCTGAGGACCAATGCCAAATCTTTTAAGTCTCCTTAGGGGTAATAGGTTTTGTTGTGCCCTCTTCACGACTGTCTTGGTGTGCTTGGAGTACTACTACTGCCCACCAGTACTACTACTACTACTACTGGTGCTACTACTACTGCTACTACTACTACTACCACACTACTACTACTACTACTACTACTACACTACTACTACACTACTACTACTACTACTGCTACTACGACTACTACACTAC